>NC_081770.1:28592911-28705411 GCF_963082965.1 Carassius carassius
TACAATATGCTTTACGAGTTGTTTGGAAAGTGCTAAAGTAATCAGCAGCGTCTCGGCCAATAGAATCTTCATCCCTCAGCAGATCCGCCGCGTCTTCTCTGTTTCCCCTGGAAGCTGTTTGTGTCGGATACATCCAGGGACTTGATTGCAGATGCTCCTGTCTCACACACACACACAGCGTCACACTCCCCTCCAGCAAAGACAATTCGGCTCTGGCATTTTGTGGTGTCACAGATGGTCAGGTTAGCCTGAGATATATCGAGATATATCATTCCATCTTCTTCCCTGAAGATAGCGGGATAGAAACAGACAACTTTCAGTCGTACGTGAGCAGACGTGCACCACCCTGACGGATTCGGCTTGCTCCCTCGTGAACAAATACATGTTTTGTCTTGCTTCGTTTGCCTCCCTTGTTTTTGTGACTAAGTTGCGTCTTGTGCCACCCATCTATAATCCACCCTGTTCCAGTTGCTATATAACATAACTGAAAGAATTCAATAATTACACAATGTAAATGTTACATATTATGTGGGTGCATTCATTACAATGAAGGATACTCGAAACCCTTTTTAAAAACCCAATATTTTGTAAACAAATGGGTGCGGTGACAGGAGTAAACAAACGATAACATGTATAGATAATTATTCACAAGAATGTAAAATTCGAAATCTTTGAATGCAAACTGACGGTTGAGAATTAATTATCAGTCTGAGACTTGTTAACTGCAGACTTTTCGGTAACACTTTATTTTACAGTCCTGTTCCTCATGTACATACTATGTACTTATTATAGTAATTACAATAACTATGTAATAACTAGTTACTAACCCTGAACCTACCCCTAAACCTTACCCTAGCCCATGTAGTTACCTTGTATTACCAGAACATTCTTAGATAAATACACTGTAAGTACACTATAAGTACATGAAAGTACACGTACTGTAAAATAAAGTGCAACCGACTTTTCATTTTTGACTTGCTAATGACCCTGTCACACCACACAGATTTACCAGACTGTGTTAATAGTTGCAGTTTTTACCACATTTCAACAAGTCATTGTCATGCAAAGTGAAATTAATGCTTTCACTGTTTCTTTTAGACGGTGATAAAATTAGCTACTGTATGATTTCGTAAGTAATAAATTTAAAATATATATATATATTTTACTTGTTTTGGTGGTTTTGTTTTATTAAGCTTCATAGCTCCTGGTTAAACTTTAAGTCCATTGTCTGGAGCAGCATGAACATTGTTCAAAATATCTCCTTTTGTGTTCTACAGAAAATAAATGTCCTCCAAGTTCATTTCATTTTGAGTCAACCTTTACATGGCATAAACATGCGATATATTACCTTTTCAAAGGTCATTCTGAAGTGTTTTTACTTGTTATCTTCTCAGATCCTCCCTGTTGATATGCTCAATGAGTTCAGCGAGAGCTGTACCACATCAACACATATACAGAGAGCAAATGTAGTGCTTTAATCTGAAAAGAGAATCCCTATAGCTTTCTTATACAAGGTCGTAATGGATTTTTACTAACAGTGCAGAATGACACGCTGAAGGTGAATCAGGACGAGGAGTGTTAGGTGCTGTTGATTGTGTCTGCAGGCGTTCTGTTTGATCTTCACACACACAGATTGTTTTACTGTAATGTTTCTTCACTTTCATATACTCTTGGACATGTAGGCACATACACACGCTTCCAGTTTAAAATGCTCTGTCTTTATGTTACGTTTTTCTCACACCTCTAGTATGGAAAGACAAGGACAGGTATTGTGGTAAAACTGTGATATAACATGTATAAATCTAGTACTTGTTTTATTTGGGGGGCATGGTGCTATGGTAATTACATAGTTTGAAGGTTTATACCAAGGTAAAACCATAGTTTGAAGCAAGGTATCAATCATTTTTTGGTTTGTATGATCTAGCAGCAGCACACATTGTTTCGCTGCATGCTGCTTCTCACAGACGTCGCACATTGTTTATTCCGTGTTTGTTCGCTTCTAGTCAACTCCACGAAACAGAGGAGTGTGTTTGCAGGTTTGGACGGCAAACGTGTTGTGAAAGGTCAACCAGCGCCTCATATTGAGCGCAGACTGTTAGTGAAATCTTTAAAAACACTCGTTATTTCAAAAGGGAAACCTGCTCCTGCATGGGCCTGCATTGTTGTCAAAATGGCTCTCAAAGGTCAGCTATTTGACTGTTTGTATTAGTTCCAGTGCGCATCGCTGTGACCCGCTGCACCTTTATGCACCTCTATCGATTCCCTGAGTCCAAACCAGACAAAGATGTCACAGGAACCTGCAAAACACATTACAAGCTTTTAAAAGGGAGGCAAGAAAAAAAAAGTGGTAATCAAATATAAAGGCTGAATGCGAATGAAAAGAATACAGTAAAGAGAAAGAACCGTATTCTGGGAAGATGAATGTCTGGCTAACAGTATTTTTGTGAGGCTATTAGAAGTCAGAGCAACAGACAAAAACACATCCAAATTTTTTTCAATTTGTAGTCATAGAAACATCAACTCATGCACTTCCTTTTTCAGTATTTTGTTGATATACTGGCTGCGTTCCAGTCCATTTTTTAATGCCCTTTACTCGCAAACTTCCCTCCGTCTCCTTAACTAGGATGTACGTTATGTCATTGATTAAGTTGCATGAGTGCCCACTACTGGAGGAACCCTTGCAATGGCTGAACTGGAACATCCTAAGCCTATAATCACTTAGAATCTCCTATAGAGTTGGTTTATTGTTTACATTTTTCCCTACACAAATTTGTTTGGTGGAGCTTTGTATATGTATAAAGGTATGTCTGGGCTTTTATAAATACATAACAATGTATAATTTATGTCGTATAGAGTTGTTTGGGGTGGGGAAACACTTATAATAATTTTATCAGTTTTTATTTTATAGAGTAAAAATAGAACATTAGGTATAATACTGGTATAATATATGGATGCAATGGATGTTTATTAGATAGAAAAAAAAAGGATATTAGGAATATATCATGATATCAATCACGTGGTATGACATATGGATGTAATTATTTATTTACATTCAATGTTCATTTGATAGACTAAAATAGATTATTATATCATACTGGTTTAATATATGGGTGAATTTTGTTTTGTCTTTAAAGACTCGATTCTCATTTATTTATTTATTTACTGTATATATATATATATATATATATATATATATATATATATATATATATATATATAGCCTACTTATTTCACAATGATATTTATTTATTTTCAATGTTTATTTGATATACAAAAAATAATAATAATATTAGGAATACCTCATGATATCAATATATATAACCAGTGTTGGGTAAGTTACTTTCAAAAAGTAATTAATTGCTATTACTATACTGTATTACTGTTACTGTATTTAAATTACTTTACTAATTACTCTGTCTGAAAAGTAAATTCCAGCTTATTCCTCATAGCAGGTCTTCTTTTAAAAATGATGAAAATTAGATGAATCTTGATACGCGAAAGACTATACCTCACTTTAGTTTCATACATATTACATAATCAGAGTATATTCATTTTCAAAATAGACTCTTTAAGTTTTCTATTTCATGTCTCTGTGTCAAGTATTTGCTGAGTTTCTGTTCATATTTGTGATGCATAGAAAGTTGTTCACGCAGACTGAGATGGCAGAAAGCGCACCCTGTTTGTTTTGTTTATTTTACAAAAGCACAATGTTTTGTTGTTATTGCCAGTGTACAAAAATAAAAGTAGACCCTTTTTAGAGTCGACTAATTTTAGTCTTATTTGAAGCAAGAACTTAATTAATTATAAGTAATTAAATTACCTACAAATGGACAGTAATTCCTTACTTAACTTCTTCAGTGGATAAGTAATTTAATTACAGTAACAAGTTACTTAGTAACGCGCAATACTGCATATAACATATGGATGCAAATATTTTTGTCTTTAAAGTGTCAGTTTCAATGTTTCTTTCTCTTCTTCTATTTGTTCTTACCGTTCCTTTTGTTTGTTCATCTGTTTATTTATTTATTTACAGGTACAGTATTTATTTATTTATTACCTATCCAATGAAATTACAATGTGCACATATTGTTACCATATAATTTATATACATTTTTGACATTTTGAATATTGTAATTATATTAAAATCATATTTGTACATATATAAAATGTAAATAGAAATATTTGACTGATAATTGGTTTTCCAGACATAATATCAACATAAACAATTATAAACCACCATCGAAGCCTTATGGACAAAAGCTAATGTGAACTTATTTATTTTACATTAACATTGGCTGGCATTAAATTACTGCAATTTTTACTTTTAGAAAGGCTGAATTACCTTCAACAGAAGTTAAAAACATTGACTCAACAGCAAACATTCTCATCCAGGCAGCCTATTAAGCCATTTCATGTTTTGATCAAATATAATCAAGACAAGCAGTTTATTTCTTTGAATTTGCTTTGGACTGATGAATTGTTCACAATAAGATCAGAAACGTTAAGAAAGAATCATAAGGGGCGATTTTCTGAACTAGCACTGAATTCACATGCTTCACTACTTTAATCGAAACTAATCAATTCTCAGTATTTGATCTAAAGTTATTTCAGTCAGCAACGCTTTGTTTTTGCTTTACTACAGAGAACAATAGTGTTTTCATCTACACTTATTACCTTCTTTGATTTTTCTTTCTTCATAGCTTTTCCTTGACTTGTTGTTTTGGCATCCCCATTCGATGACTAACCCATTTTTGTTAACATGGCAAACCAAGCAGTGTTTAACAAGATCTTCAAATATTGATCTGCGTCATGGGGTAAAACAGGAAAAAATAGAAGGTGTGAAATGAATAAGAAATTGTAAAAACACATTGCAGTATATGCAACACATGCCTCATCTATATCTGTCTGTTGTTCTCTGTTGTTCTGTCATTCTGCCTGTCTGTTTTTATTGCTTTCTGCCATTTCTGTCATTTATTGTCCTGTCTATCTATATATTGCTTTTTCTTTTTATCTATTCCATCTGCCTACAGTTTTCTGTCATTCTCTGCTGTTCTGCCATTCTATATATCAGTCTGTCTGTATGTTGTTCTTTCTATCTGTTGTTCCATCTGCTTATAGACGCCTTTTCTCTTAGTAAACATTGTGATGTTTTTCTGTGGGCGGAGCTTAGGGGGAGGCAGAAAGATTCCCCTGACCGCTTCACTAACGCTAGCTATGAAACATTTAAATCATAAGTTTGTTGTTTTACACACATGCATACAGACATTATTTCAAACATGACATAGTCGTTAGATGCATAAGGAATCTTTAGACGCACACTTAACAACAAAAGACAATACTTTATTGAACCTTTTCTGATAAGTTACTGTGCACTGCAGTCCGCTCGTTTTATTGCATTTAACCATAGCTGTCGTTGTTGTTTTTTGTCTGGCAGTAGTCGAATCTGCGCTGGTTTGAATTGGCCATCTCCAGTTTACCCTTTGTTTTGCCTCCAGCTAGCGCTGTGATTGTGACATCGGCCCTAAAATGATCTTTTGATCTATAGTTCTGTCTGTCTCTGTTCATCGGTTGTTCTGTCTCTCTTTCTGTTGTACTTTATCTGTCTCTCTGTTGTCTGTTTGTCCCTTATGTTAGTGTTCTCTTCATTTGTTGTTCTGTCTGTTATTTTTGTCTGTTTCTGTTTTTTTTGTCCTGTCTTTCTGTTGTTCTATCGGTTTGTTTGTTTGGTGTTCACTCCTGTTGTTTTGTCTATTTGTCTCAGTTTTTTTGTAATGCCTGTCTGTTGTTCTTTGTCTATCTGTTCTGTCTTTGTCTGTCTCTGTAGTTCTTTGTCGGTTCTTCTCTCTCTGTTTGTATTTTGTTCTATTTGTCTCCGTCTGTTTTCTGTTTTTGTGTATCTGTCTGTTGTTCTATGTTTGTTTGCTTCTGTCTGTCTGTCTTTCTGTCTGGCTGTCTGTTTTTCTTTGTTTGCTTGTCTGTCTCTGTCTGTTTCTGTTTGTCTGTCTCTTTGTTTGTTGTTCTTTGTCTGTTAGCCTATTGGCCTTTTTTCATTCTGTCATTCTACAGTATCTGTCTGTTTGTTTATCTTTGACTGTCTCTCTCTGTTGTTATGTCTATCTGTTGTTCTTTATTTGTTTGTTTGCTCATCTGTTGCTCTGTCTGTTAATCTTTAACTTGTGCTGCCTGTCATTTTTTGGGGGGGACTGTCTGGTCTTCTTTGTTTGTTTGTCTGTTGTTCTTTCTGTCTGTCTGTCTGTCTGTCTGTCTGTATATCAACCTGTTTCTCATTTTGTCTGTCTTTCTACAGCATATGCCTGTCTGTCTGTCTGTCTGTTGTTCTTTATGTCTGTCTGTTTATCTTTGACTGTCTGTTGTTCTGTCTGTCTGTATGTTGTTGTTCTTTTTGGTCTTTGTCAGTTGTTCTTCCTGTCTGTCTGTTGTTCTTTGTCCATCTGTTTGTCTGTTGACCATTGCCTGTCTGTATATCGACCTGTTTCTCATTCTGTCTGTCATTCTGCGTTATCTACCTGTCAGTTTTTCTGTCTGTCTATCTGCCTGCCTATTCTGTAAAAGTGAACTTGGCAGACTTGAAGTTGAAACACATCCCCTCATGACAGAATGTGAAGACTGCTGGCCACTTTGGGAAATAATCCAAACCAATTTCACAGCATTTGATCTGTGATTTATATGGAATTGATGTCAATAAAGTGTAGTCATTTCATAAGCCCAGGCCATGTGATCTCAGCGTAGTCTTGAGAGACTTATAACATAAACATGGGCCAATTATCATTACCTTTGCTTTGAAGCATTTGTAATTTTGTATTAGTGTATTCTTCATATATTTATTCATCTGTGATGAGAGGGCATTGAGGAGGATCACGCATTGATCTTTAGATACCCATGAATTAGCAACGCAACGAGCACTTAAGTTGAAAAGCTCAGATCAGAGAATTCTGACCTGAAGATAATTCCCAGCAGCATGTATATAGGTTACAGCACACTTCAAAGGGTATGTTTCATTTCAGCAAAACACAATCTACGGATGGCAGTCGTGAAAGAGAGTTTTGTTGTGATGCTCTGCAAATGGGCTTCTAGAAGCAGAGCGCATGATATGAATCAGTCTGACTCTTCTGGACTCGTTCGAGCTCCACTTGGGTTTCTTCCCACGGGCACTTGGGCTCAAGTTTAGCTAATGACTTGTTTTGAGAAGGATTCAATGGCCCTCTCTTTCATCTGGTGTTCATATCAAGCCTGAGAGGCTGAACATCTGCTAGTATTGTCCAGGAAGTGGACACAAGTGAGCAAATCATGTTTTCCCAGTGCTGGAAACCAAATCTCCCAAATTATTCCAAACATGCATTTCAGTGCTTCAAGCTTTCAAAGTGGGATTTCAACTTAATAATGCTTAAATAACAGAGATTAAGGTCTTCAATTAGATTAGGGAGTTAAATAATGAGAACCCTCCTTGAATCGCATATCATTCTGTTGGAAAGTTGGAAATTATTTTATATATAATTAAATTATATATATATATATATATTAAAAAAAAAAAATATATATATATATATATATATATATATATATACATAGATAGATAGATAGATAGATAGATAGATATATTCTCTTTTTTATTTTGATTTTAATTAAAGGTTTAGTATTTTTTTCAGTGCCTATATAGCTTTTATTCTTTTTTTTCTTCAGCTTTATCTATTTTAGCAACTTTGTTAAACTAAATTCAAATGGAAAGTTTCAGTTTGTTTATTCATTTATTTTATAATGGTTTTAGTTAACTAACTAGTACAATTAAAATACTAGTTTACATTTCAAAATATATATTTTATTATGGGACAATTTGTATTTATAATTTTTTTGTTACCAAAAAAAAGTTTGGAAAGCAGCTGATGTTTTCACAGTGTTTGGAAAATATCAAGTTTGGAAATGTTTGTACATATGATACTTAAAATACAATGTGATTCTTTCCAGATAGTCCACCACTTTTATTTCATAATTTAACTTTATGCATTTTATTCAAATATGTATTTATCAGAATATACATGTTTTTGTCCTTGATTTTTCTCCCTAGTAAACGGTTTCAGAAAATCCCGTCCCCTAAAACCTTTTAAATTATCTACCATCATATCACAGTAATAACCAGACTCACATGTGTGTGACAGAGAAGAATTACTGAGCTTGTGATGTCCAAATGTGTGATGGAAACCTGTTTTACAGGGCTTATGTAAAACACGCAACCTGCATACAATCTCATCGCTAATAGATTCATTTATATGCATGCGTTCTGAATCTATCAAACCGTTTCCTGTGCTGTTCAAAACACAATGCAGTCTCTGGAGAGAAAGAGGCTATGTTTGGAATCACTTACTAACATACAAGCTAATATTTCTGCAATGTATGCACATTTTCTGTATGTAGAACAATGTTATTTTACTATCACTGATACTCTGTTGGGGTTTTTGTAATTTTTTAAGATATTGTTATATTTTCTGTTTCATTATAATTTGATTTAGTTTTAGTAATTATTATTATTATTATTATTTGTTATATATTAACTGTTCATCTGTATAGTTTTTATAAAGTTAAATTCTTTAGTGTATTTAATTTTAGTTATTTGAGTACTCCGGCGCACACTGAATGATAATAAGAAATGTTAACTGAAATCTGCTGAAATTAATTTTATTTCAGTTAATGATTATTTTATTTCAAATAATAAATCTGTTCTTTAGTTTTAGTAAATTGACAATACATTTTATTTTATTTTTGAGTTTTGATATGACATATTTTGGATTAATCTAGTTCTAGTAATCTAAAGTAATCTTTTATTCAATAAAATTGCATTCTTGTATTTAATGTGAAAATGACGAAAAACGGTATTGTGAGACGTAAACTCAAAATTGAAAGTTCAAATCACAAGAACTGTCTCTTTATTCTTTTTTTTTGACAATCTAAATATTTTTAAATACTGTTTATCATTATATGTACAAAAATGTATTTTGGGTTCAATTAATACGTTTTTAAGTTTAAAAATTTATTTTTTTATTTTTTATGGTTTCTGGGTTCCTCTCAAAACCGTAATTTGATCATATGACAAATAATATAGCACAGAATAATTTATAAAATTAAAAAAATGCAATAATAATAGTCAGCGATAATGAGTTTGCAGTATTGCGCATGCAGTAAACTATCTCTCTTTTTCAAACACAGATTCAATCCTGAGATTTTCAGGCCGCGGGACGTCACCACTGAGGCAGGAACCCTTGATCTTGTTATCCAGCACCTTCTTTAGTCTTATCTTTCCAAAAAAGATAAAAAAAACAAATAAATGCAAAATCAGATTCCAAAACAGTTTATGATAATCTAGCGATGACGACAACAGCGGATTTGAGATTGTTGTTTAGGACCCGATCTCACACAGTCGACTCTTGTTTTTACTCATGACGGTTATTACAATAATGGAAAGTGATGGTGGAGAGAGAATGGAGAAGAGAGAGAACGGCACAGGAGAGATTAGTGTCACTGTGAGGCTATGCTAGCTGACTAGCGTGTGTGTGTGTGAGTGATAGTGGATCTCCGAGGCTGTTAATGCGGAAGCATGCAGAGGCATTAATAGAGCTCTGATGTGAAAATAACGAATAACCCTGAGCGCAGCTCTAAGATGGGGCCATTAGCCCGAGGCTGTCGTGTTGGCCAGAGAGTCACACAACACATCACGCACTGCCATTAACACGAGTCTACAGTAAAACTAGCAAATACTGTTCAGAGTGGTGCTTAAAGCAGCAAACTGGCTTTTTAGCAGTGATTTAAAGTGCAATATTGTGCATTTTGCTAACATTTCTTGTTTTATTTGTCATTACAAGTACATTGTGCATCTACAATAAAATCTAATTTAGGTTTACTCTGCCGTTTTCTACTGAAATGGCTGTTGTATCTTCTAAAGCCCAAAACACACTGCACAATTTTAGCAAACCTATAAGATCTCTGCATGTCACACCGTGCGACATGGATCTAATAAACTTGGCTATGACGTGTGTAGACTACGATTATGACACCTACTGACTCGTATGACACACGTTACTATATAAGAGTAAATGTCATCAGCATGCAATAGTGGTAAACAACAAGAGCATGATAAATCACACTTTGACAGTTGTCCGGCGAAAGCGGAAGGGATAAGAGCTTGAGGCAATCCGTGTTTTTATGTTTTAGCTCCATGTCGCGTTGATTTTTTAGTGTCGCATTTTTATTGGTTGCTCAGTAAACGTGGATCATATCAGCAAACACAATATGTGATCATCATGTTGTATCGTAGGCTATACTTGGTCGCAAGACATTGACAACGGCCGTCTTTGAACCTCTCTCACTGTACGACACAGATCCACCAATTAGGAGCAATGATCACAGAAATCGCCATTGTTTCACGATGACAATCTTTCGTCTGGGACAGCAAAAATCATGCAGTGTGTCTCAGGGCTTAAGATGGGCTGTTGGTTCATAATGTAGGATATATAATTCATACACAAATATGTATATTTTGATTATTAATATAAATGTTAATACTGTTTAAAGTTTTTATTTTGCATTTATTTTATTTTATTTTAAAAGTCAACTGATTGGCTAACTTTCGATTTCTAACATTATTCGCACTGTTATTCCATACCTCGACAATTTCTAAATAATCTACGTCTGCTCACTAAACTTAGTTTTTACTTGATTTTTAACATTTTCTAATGGTGTCCAAAAATTACTGCCAGGTTTAGTGTTGAAGTTGGTAGGGTGATCTGGGTGGTTTACAAGTTCAAATAAAATTGTCTTTATGATACTCTGGTCTCTATATATAGCTCAGCATCTTTCTTTAGTGTGCGTCACATTAGCCAAATTTTGTAGCCTAAAAAGGTCTATTGTCAAGTCAAGTAAAGTCAACATTTAGATAGCGCTTTTCACAATGCAGATTGTGTCAAAGCAGCTTTATAGTATTAAACAGGGAAATAGTGTGTAGAAATAGTGTTGGAAGTGTAGTGATGTATAAAGCACACACACAAATCATGTTCAAACCAAGCAGCTTTCAGCTGGTCAACACAGCGAATCTGCGCAACCAACTTGAACCCATTGTGAAATCCGCATAGGAAATCTTTCACCAATTTGTTTGGATTCCTATTGAAATTACTGGGTATTGGCCACAACTCTCAATGAACATCGCTAATGTGCTCACCTTTAGTCTATGGGACTCTTTTTCTGCCAGTTTATTTTCCAAATGGCAAGAATTGTGTTTATTTGTTTGAAAAAGTAATAGCATACCATTCAGAGCCATCATTTATGTTTGTGGCACAACGGGATGAGTTCCAGACCTCATTTCATTCTTAGGCTTAAGGGTTTATTCAAGAAATGTGCCATATTTCCATTTGGCGAGACTAGAAATAAAGCATCGTTCAGCTCCAGTTTCTCATTTCGGAGGTATCTTTCTTCTTGACATGTTCCGCCGTTTATCATCTTAACACATTACCACTCATTGAGATTACCACATCTTCCCTCAGGAGTCCTTCTCCATTAGAAAGATCCAGAATTCTTTGGGCAAAGGTGCTTTTGGCCTGATGAGACTTCCAGGAACGGGACTCAAACGGATGTGCTACCACAATCTGAAGCCGCCAGCAGCTCTTAGGCCGTAACATCGATCACTCAGGCCAGGGAAGGTCAGGCACCACCTCTGATGTATGTCACAAAGCCCCAACCCTTCACTTCCCCTCCGGGCAGCACACCTGCTTTTAAAATTCATGAAATCATCGCTCCTAAGGTGCTCGTTTGTCACCTCCTCACTCCGTCACTCCCTTTTTCTGCCTTTCGTTCTATTGTCAGGAAACACATTAGGGGAACTTTAGCTGCCATTGTGGTGGTGGGTAACTTGAGTGCAATTTGGCTGTAGGGGTTCATCCCGGGACAACGAGGACGTATGGCGAGCCACCGATGTTTTAACATATGTAGATGTAATCAAGACACATGAAAACTGATAATTTATTTAATAACAATTACTCAAGGCCAGGCGGAAGTGAAGTTTTTAGTACAATATTTTGCATTACCAAAAACGAGTACTCTTCATGCGGATCATGCGGCACGTCAGGAGTGCATGAAGATAAATTTGCTTCTCAAGAGAGCGCACATGGTCACTAGAGGCTTCATTAGCCAGTTTAATGAAAGAAGGCAATAGAGTGCCTGTAGAGCAACTCTCCTCTCATTTTCTTCTCTCCAGCTAGACGCTTCTTAATAGCGTGTGATGGTACCGCTGCTCCAAAATCTAGTGATGCTTGGATGTTTTGACTGGGAATTGAAACAAATTCACTCATTAAGAAACATTTGCAGGTTTTTAGTTTTTGTTTCTGATGCACTTTTTTTTCTCAGATCTGTTCATATATTCATTGGTTTATTAGTTAAATTAGTTTTATATAATAACTTGAAAACTGGATTTGCTTTAAATTTCCTAATCCAAATGAATTTGGATAGTTTGTCAGGGTGGTAGGAAGACGATAAATGTAGTTTTGCATAAACTAAATCATATCTTAGGGAAAAAAGGTAAATCTGTTTTGTTAAAATATATATTTATTTGTCAAATAAAAGTCATGTGGTGCAACCAACATGCTTTAAAAGAAAGAGAGAGGACCCAAACAGACCCTTAAAAATAGTATCCTAAAATATCAGATTATTTTACTTTTGTGACACATCAAGAGTATTTTCAGATTGTAAAATGTCATGCGGTACAACCACGCAGATATTCAAATTTTATTAATATATGTTAAAAGCAGGTGTTTTTTTTTGTTTTGTTTTTCTGACAAATAAAAATCACATGGTGCAACAAACATGCAGAATCATGCAAAACAAAGAGAAAGGATCCTTACAGATACTTAAAAAATGTCTACAAATATTTCTGATCATTTTATATGCGTGACTTGGCAAGGTTACTTTCGGGTTGTAAAATGTGATACAACCACCCATATGTTTAAATTGTATTTATAACTCACTAATATATATCTAATATATATTAAAAACTTTTTTTTCCTTTCTGACAAATAGAACACTCAAAAAAATGTACTTTCACTTTTGCCAATTCTACTTAATCCGTTCATGTTGTGATTACTTAAAAAAATTAACTTAACAATGTGAACTTAATTTAGTCTAGTTCAGTGGTTCCCAACCTTTTTCAACTCGCGGCCCACACAACCAAACATATATGTATATATATATTTCGATTTTAATCACAATTGTGACGCACACATATATGCTTTACAGTCATAAATGCATTTAGGATGAATTTGAAACATATTTCCAAAAGAAAACCAATTAGAGCTTTATCAAAAAGTTGTAACGTCTCTAGAACAGACATTAGTCAAAATAATCACTATAGTAAAGGTGTAACAAGATTTATAGACTTATGGCAAAAAAAGAAATAAAATATAAATATATACAGTATGTGTGTGCGGTGCAGAAGCAGCAGAGAGAGCGCATTATTGTAACGCGAAAGCACATTAAAATAATGCACGAGCGCGAATCTCTCCGCTCGCACGCAGATTTCCTTTTGCTCTGTCACAAAAAAAAAGTGAAAAGTGAAAGTGACGTGACATTCGGCCAAGTATGGTGACCCATACTCAGAATTTGTGCTCTGCATTTAACCCATCCGAAATGCACACACACAGAGCAGTGAACACACACACACACAC
The DNA here is from genome assembly GCF_963082965.1 of Carassius carassius. NCBI lineage: Eukaryota > Metazoa > Chordata > Actinopteri > Cypriniformes > Cyprinidae > Carassius > Carassius carassius. Next base: position 28,606,630 of record NC_081770.1, read on the forward strand.
ACTGTGAACACGCACCTGGAGCAGTGGGCAGCCATTTATGCTGCGGCGCCCGGGGAGCAGTTGGGGGTTCGATGCCTTGCTCAAGGGCACCTAAGTCGTGGTATTGAAGGTGGAGAGATAACTGTACATGCACTCCCCCCACCCACAATTCCTGCCAGCCCGAGACTCGAACTCACAACCCTTCGACTTGTGAGTCCGATTCTCTAACCACCAGGCCACAACTTCCCGTGAAGACCATATGGCCATCCAAAGCGCTTTACAATTTGCCTCACATTCACCCATTCACACACTCATTCATACACCGACTGCTGTGTCAGCCATTCAAGGCGCCATCCAGCTCGTCGGGAGCAGCTAGGGTTAGGTGTCTTGCTCAAGGACACCTCAACACTTGGTCAGGTGGAGCCGGGGATTGAACCACCAACCTTCCAGTTTGTAGACAACCTACATGAACCACTGAGCCACTGCCGCCCCCAGACGTGCTTGCTCAGATACACGCTGCTCTCACCCGGTGAGAGTGTGCACACTTAAAACGTGTCTCCTCTCACTTAAACTGCATCTTGTGCACTCACAACTCTCTCTATGCTCATGTGCTAGATATTAATTATTTTCGCACGTTTTTATTTCTAGCCTTTTACCGTGTGCAGTGTGAACGCTCTGATCCGTCAACATGGGTTTGGAAAAAAGGCGCATCACAGACAGTGTGTGAACCTGGAGTTACGCATATGCCCTGTCTGTTCTGTTCTCGCAGGCGCAATGCATTCTGATTGGCTTGGATAGCATACTGCGAGGAGGTCAGGGCCGCGGAAAATCATCGTGCTATAAAGTGATTTAGAAATCGCGCAGGCTCAAATCATTATTTTATGATGATTTCTATTAATCGCACAGCCCTAGAATGAACTGGAAATTAACAGAAAATAACTCAGGCTGCACCGCTCAGCAAAACGGGAAAACCAGATCCAGGCAGAGCTCGGCAGCGGGTAGACATGTTGACAGCATTTATGCATGTTTGAATTTGTTGTTCTGTAGCATATGCAGCAAAAATATCTAAGATAAATTGGTGGTTTATTCTTAAACCAATCAGCGAGCTCGAATAGTGGAAGCATAGTTACAGTTTAATATTTATTTTTTGTTATTTAATTATATAAAATATATTATTATTTATTTTATTAGTAATTGGCGGCCCACCAGCAATACCATCGCGACCCACTAGGGGGCCGCGGCCCACAGGCTGAAAACCACTGGTCTAGTTCATTCAACAAAAAAGTGTGTATTGTCAGGTTTACTTAAAAATTATTTGTTCAGCCAACATTACATTGTTGCATAAAGTAACTGATTAATAAAACCAATACAGACTTGAATCTCATTGGCTGAGGATTTTGCAGTGTATTATGGGTAATTGTTGTTCTGTCACCCTCTTGCAGAAGTGTAGCACCATTAGATAGGTACATGAGATATAAAAAAAAAATCATGTTTGATTTACTGAACTTGTTCTGATATTTAGAACAAAACATACAAACAAATGGTTAGAAATGCAACATTGCGTTTCAAACATGTTTGTGATCTGTTTGATGAACTGTAATTAAGAGATGGTTTATATGTTGAGTTGTATTGAGCAGCTGCACTCTTATTTATTGATTCAGTGTTATGGACTTATTAAATCCTAATTAAAGGGGGTGGTGTTTCGGAAGTGGCATTATTAAAAAATTCTGTCATCATTAATTACAATTTTCATGTACAGTACAATTAACTCAATTGTTGTTTGTTGACTCTACTAAGGTTTGTTAAGTTAAGTTTACTTAAACTTCTTTTGTAAAATGAACTAAATTATTGTTTGTTGAGATTACTTAAACAAATTGTGTGGAACCTGTTGACATAATATTTTTAATTAAACCCAACATTTCATATTTTTGAGTGAAGTCACGTGGTGCAACCAACATGCAGATTCATGCATTAAAAGAAAGAGAGAGGACCCGTACATACCCTAAAACAAGTATTCTAAAATATAAGATTATTTTGTATTTAATTTATTTTTTGTAATGTCAAGGTTATTTTCTGGTTTTAAAATTCAAGCAGTGCAACCACCCATACACACACACACATTTATATATATATATATATATACTGCTATTGTATAATACAAACATTTTTGTATAATAAAAAGATTATTGTATAATAAAAATATTTTTTTCTGAAAAATACAAGGCATGTAGTAACCAACATGCAGAGCCATGCATTAAAAGAAACAGAGAGGACCCTCATAGACCCTAAAATATCATATTGTTTTACCTTTTTGACATGGCAAGGTTATTTTCAGGTTGTAAAATGCCATGTGGAACAACCATGATATTTTAATTTAATTAATATGCTACTAATAGAATACTATTATTCCATAATTACAAAGATAGAAATCACGTTCTGGGCCCCCTTTCCCTCTTTGGGCCCTTGGAATCATCCTAGCCTGCCCCACCATACTGCCATTATATTATGCAGAGACATTTGTAAATACACATATCCTATCTCCCAGCCTCTTTGTTTACCTGGTTGAATCCCTATGTACAAGCTGCACCTTCCTGCATTTTTCCATACTGCTTGTTTGTTTGCTGTAAATCGAACAAAGCATGTGTTAAAGGTGACTTGTGTCATTTCCGACTAGCGTCACCAAATGTATTTGCTGAAATCTTGATTGTTTTCTTACCTGCTGTGTTAGAGTTTTTTTCATTCAGCTTTTATGCACAGTGAAATTTCTTTCTGGATTTCTTTGGATTTTTCTTGCCTTCACAGATTATAGTATGTTATATGTCAGGCTGTGCAAAAGAATATCATTGACTGAAGAATCCCGCTAAGCAAATATGCCCTTATACTGATTGATTATGTGGATTGAGTCAGAACAAATTCTGTGAATCTGTAAGCTAATGTAGTTGGTGTTTTGAGTCTAAACAAATGTTGTGATGTAATGTTCTGACAGATGCTCCATTGTACTAAATGAATCAGTGAATACATCTGAACCAGTTTATATATATTGTCAGAGTTTTGAGTCTGAATGAATGTTGCGATGTTGTACTAAACTAATCATAATGAATCTGAAACAATTTATATAGTTCGTGCTTTGAGTCCGAATGAATGTTGTGATGATGTGGTAAATGAATCAGTGAATGAATCTGTCAGTTTATAAAAATATAGTTGGTGTTTTGTGTCTGAACAAATGCTGCAATGAAACACTAAATGAATCAGTGAATGAACCATTTTATACATTGTTGGAGTTTTGAGTCTAAATGAATGATAAAATGATGCACTAAGCTAACAATTTAATGAATCTGAAGCCATTTATATAGTTGGTGTTTTGAGTATGAGCAAATACTGTGGATTGTGCTGAGACCAATGGTAATAGCATTTCCTGCATTTATTTGCTTTGACATAAAATCCATGTCAGTTCTTCCCTTGTCATGCATATATGTAATTAAGTCTTTTTTTTATTTAATTGATTTTCACTTTTTTTTCATGTGCATCTTTCAATTGCAGTCCTCTGTATATGATGTGCATTCTCTAAATATAGGGTCACATGACAAAAACAATGCCCATCTTTCTAAATTAATATGACACATCACACGGTTCACCCACTGACACATTTTGTCCAAGCATATAAATAAGTGCAAACAAAATCTGCACACTTCGCATTTTTTTTTTTTTTTTAACTTTAGGTGAAAATCTGCTGAATGGCTATAAATGCGCTAATGGATATAAATGTTTCATAAATGAAAATGGCAGAGGATGCAAAGAACTTCACTGATGTTGGAAATTTGCATAACTTTCAAGGCGATTCATGTGGCTTCAATACAGGCCTGCTTATGAGGAAAAGCGCGGCAGAATCCAGATGTACGTGCAATGTCAGTGTGTCTGAAGACTATTACAGGCAGAGGAGTCTGTGGCATAGCAGAAGACCAAATCACCTCTCCCAAGCCAAACCCAACTACACTTCCTCAAATGGGACAAGACAGTTGGGGTGAATTGCTTCCCTCTCATTGCAGTTTCTCCCTGCCTGGCAATTCTCCATCTCATTGGATGTGTATAAGACACACCACCGACAGCAATATCGCAGTGGTTTAGAGCGACCATTTGGCCATCATAAGAAACTAAAACTCTTTATTTTGTTTATTCGTTTGATATCGCCGTCTGTGTTCATGTCGGCCCAGATTTTCCACTATGCCATGGTACATCAAAGCAGAATCACTGGCACACTGCATCATGTGTGAGACTGATGCGTTTGCAATGGTAGGCATGGTAATGTTTGGTTTTGAATCCAGCCATATGAGGCCAAGCAAGGACCACATGAAAAAGAAAATCTGAATATCCACGAAATAACATAGATTCACTGTTTAATTATTATTACTTTTACTAAGAACATTTTTAACAGAAAATGTGGTGTGATTCATAAACTGCAAATCAATGGCTATCGCCACTTTGGGAGTCAAAAAAAGCATATCAAGGAACATAAAATTAATACCATTGACTCCTGACAATATATTGAGGTCTTATGAAGTGAAACAATCGGTCTGTCCAAGAAATGTAACATTATTTACAACATTATTACCTGTAATCCAGATCCTCAGGCAAATGGTCTGGAGTGAGGTCCAGTTTGCGAACGAAGCATTGTTTTGAACTGGTTCATTGTGTTGAACTAGTTGAACCACTTTAACAAATTGGACTGAACCATCTGAAACAGTTCACAGCTTAAATGGTTAGTTTACCCAAAAATTAAAACTCTGTCATTAATTACTCACCCTCATGTCAGACCTTTGTTCATCTTCAGAACACAAATTAAGATATTTTGATGAAATCGAGAGCTCCCAGACCCTGCATAGACAGCAACACAACTGCAATGTTCCTAGGCCCAGAAACGTAGTAAGGACATTGGAAAAATGGCCAAGTTACATCATAGGTTGATCTGTAATTTTACAAAGCTACGAGAATACTTTTTGTGTGCAAAGAAAAAAATATATATTCAACAATTCTTCACCTCCTCATCCCGTCTTTCCACAATGGCGGCGCACCACTGCAGATGGTACGATAAAGTTGTTTGTTTTCTTTGCGCACAAAAAAGTTTGTCCCGAAGATGAACAAAGGTGATGAGGGTGAGTAATTAATGGAATAAATTTCATTTTTGGCTGAACTATCCATTTAAGCAGCACAGATCTACAAAGTTACTCAATCAAAACTCACTTTTCAGATGTCTTACAGTCACTCTGACGACATATATGATCATATGATGCCAGATTTGTCAACTTACTCACAGCTCCAGTTCCTCCAACAGTCCCTGAACTGAGGAAACAGTTCCAATTCCAACAAAAGACCGGTGAGCAACTGATATACGCATGCTTTAATGAAGGGGTAAAAATTATGGCTTTTATGGTTAACAATGTTTTTGATTTAGACTAGTCTAGGTGAAAACTTTTTGAATCTGAAGATCAAATTGATCTGTTAATTTGAAGTTGAAATTAATTTATTTTGTCTTCTGGGAAACATTTAACTATCTTCTGTAGCATTTGAAGAGCAGCACTAAATGAATTGATATTTAGCAAATTATAATTAGACAAAATCTGAAAAAAAATACATATATCCATTCTGTTCAAAAGTTTTCAACCCCTGGCTTCTAATGCATGGTTTTTCCTTCTGGAGCATTAGTGAGCATTTGAACCTTCAGTAATAGTTACATATGAGTCCCTCAGTTGTCCTCAGTGTGAAAAGATGGATCTCAAAATCATACAGTCATCTTTGGAAAAGGTTCAAATACACAAAACTTAGCAAAACCATGAATTTGTGGGACCTGAATGATTTTTCGGAAGAACATCACAGAGTTGAACTGTTCAGGACAAACAATGGACTCATGAACAACTATCACAAAAAAAAAAAAAAAACAGGGTCGTTTTTTTTTTTTTAATTCAGCTGTTATTTTCTCTTATAGACTATATGTAAACATCTTTTACAGTATGTGAAATATTCAGGTCAGGACAAAAATAAACAATAACATGCAGTTTGTATGATACCTCTTATTTTGGTCAAAATAATTAACATTTTGCAGATTTTGAAAGGGGGATGTCAACTTTTGACCTTGACTGCCCATTGGCTTTCATTTTATAAATCACCAAGGGCTACGGTTTCAGCTAAAAATCTTTTTCACTGTTCTACTGAAGACATCTTGGACGGCCTTTTTGTGAAGGGTGAGATGTAAAGGTGGCAGCTTCGGCTGTATTTCCCAGCTGCTTGCATGAATCTTTCATTCTGTCAGCATCCATCGGGTGAGTGACTCACTGCTGTGTTTGTGTGTGCAGCAGCTGTAGCAGGTCTTTGATTTAAAGAGGGAGTCATGCTCACAGGGGTACAAACACATCAGTGGCATGGGGTGTGCTTCTGAACTCCTGAAATGAGGAGGCAAAGTCCACTTTCTTTCTTTTCTTTTTTTTCTCAGTTCAATGAAAAATCATGTTTCAGTTCTTTTTGATGTTTGCATAGTTTCTGGGTCAAATACATGGAAAGAAAAAAAAGAAAAATCCTGATATCCAAGTAACAAGATCATTTGCACCCCTTGAGTAAATAATTTGTCCCATTTTAGGTAATTAGACATGTGGTTATATGGTCTGCAGTGAATGGGTGCCATCAGAATGAGAGCGCAAACAGCTGATAAAAATAAAACAATATTCCACACAAAACTAATTTATCAATAAGTGTCTTTTGAAATAATAATAATAAAAAAAAATAAAAAAACTGGAATGTTTTTGTGATGTTTTATTTGAGCAGCCATTCACTGCAGAGGATCCATTGGTGAGCAAGTGACTTAATGTTGAATTTCTCCAAATCTGATGAAGAAATAACCTCATCTACATCTTGGATTGACGCAGGAGTAAATTCGCTACGTTTCTACATATAGCTACATATAAAAATACAACTGTACCTCATAAGTGTACAAACTCTCAGCATGTTCATTAGTTTTACTAATTCAATTTTAAAATGGCTGATTACTCGGCAAAGCTAAAATCGTGAAGTCCACATCTCAGTACTTATGAGAAGAGAGCTACTTAACCTAGCGTGGAAAATAGAAGTACCCTTTAATAAGACATCATTATCTCGAACAAAGCTCATGGTACAGCAGAACTCATCATGAACAGAAGAAAAAGAGGAATATGAGGCGTGGAATAAAGGCTTTTTTCATAAGCGCGAACTCAAACACGTCATTTCAAGGCCGTAACGATTCCTCCCTTTGTGTTTCCTGCAGAAGAGAGCTGGCATTCAAAACCACAAACGTACTTCCAGCGCTCAAATTAAACACCTGAGAATTGGATTCGACTCACAATGGTGAGTTAATGCCTCATATTCCACCATTTTCAGATAATTGTCTTTTGTGGTCAACTTCTTCTTTTTTTCCCTTACATTTGCCGGCTGAGGATGGTCCGTAATGAATCCCCGGGCGCTAAACCTCCTCCGTCATGCCCTTCTGACGTCTGTGGAGACGGGATGTGGAATATACCGCCTCAGCCTTCTCTCAGATGTACATGTAGATTTCCACATTCCCAAGACGCTGATGTAACTGTATTGACCTTTTGCGTGTGTACACATTTACATTTCGTGGTGTATAAATTCATCTTAGGAGACCATAATTTGCTGTTAGGGGAAGGAAAGCACTAGAAAATAGTGATATGGAGGGCAAACTTGAGCTGGATGCTGCATTTTTTTTTTGGTCGCAGTTGATCAATGCACGTCAATCAAGGCTCAGCCTAAAGCTACGACGTCAATGTGTCACACCAGAGTCTCTCTTGAGATTCACTTTAGTCAGGCCCAGTATTGCTGACACTTTGCATTGGTTATGGATTGTGGAGAAAGTTAAGGTGATGGAGTTCATTTACTTTTTACTTTCTGAGTGTGTCATTTTATTGACGTTAAAAGCCTTTGGCCTACACCAGCTTAAACCTACAGTGCTGCATGTAGCATCATATGGCTTTCTGAGGCATTTACATCAATGATATGATCGATACTTTCCACAAAATTGTATGTATACATATTATTGTATACTTAGACTGGATTATTCATGCTTTTCAAGAAGCCGAAGGACTTTTAATATAACTTCCAAAATGTCCGCCTTTATGTTGAATAACTTTTATCATGTTAATGATGTTTATGGTGAACATTTTGAGCATTTAACGTATTCTTATTAAATATGCATATTTATAGAAAACTGTTAAAGTACTGCATTTATTACTGTAAAATAGTAACAAAAATATATAAAATTAAATGATTGAAATATTGCTGTACTATATCTATAGAGCCGTTATTATACTCTTTCATTATTAAAATGTTGTTAAAGTTCACTTAATGTTTATGTGTAGGTTGTTATTTTGTAATAGTGTATAGATCTGTGTTAATTATATGTATTATACATATACATTTTTATGCACTTATTATTTATAGCCTGGTTCGAAACCTGTCTAAAATGGTATTTATTATTATTATTATTATTATTATAATTGTTATAATACAAACTTTACCATATTCTATAGTTTTGGTAGGCCATTTAAAAATATAGATTTATTATTATTATTTATTTATTATTATTATTTCCTACTTTAATCTGTAAAGGCAACTATTTTTTTAAAAAACTGTTATGTTATTATTTGGCATTTTCCCCCTTTGCATTATAATGTACAGAACAGAGGAAAGCAAAAAGATAAGGGAATGGATTTATAAAAGGTTGCAAGCCACACTCGAACCTATATTTCCCATATGAGCATCAGTGCTCAGCTTTTTATAGCACACGCAGCAGCCCAAGGCTGCAATGATCCTTCCATTATCTGTTACCATCACCCATGTGAGAGAAGAGTACATTAATACAAAATTAATATCAGAAGATTTGACATGATTTATACCTGCTTGACTCACTGAAATTATTACTTGCTATTTATATGGTATATTTTGATAAATGAGTCATCTAACATACTGTACCTATATTTTCAGTACCACACCTGTACGAATGCATACAAAATTTCACATAAAATGATTTATCCTCTAAACACTGGGCCACACCATATGTAGTTAATTTCAATTAAGTAAATGATATTCAGTTTTGTACGCTTGGGCACCTGGCAAGACGATCCCATTCCCTTTTTCATGTTGTTGGTTTGTCGTCTTCTGATAGCGTCTATCAAATTTCAGCTCTAATAATAAATGCATGAAATCTGCAGGTGCCGGCAGACGGGGAATTGTGCTTTTTGAGGCGCAAAATCCTGTTGGGTTTCAGTTGCCTTCGTGTTCTTCAATAGCACAATTTAAGGGAATATGTTTCCATGAGTGAAGCATGAGACGTCTAAATGGCTTAATTGAATGACATGTTGTCATAGCATAAAAAAGGAGACATAATCTCACAGCAGGAAATTCAACAGACTGGAGATTTCTACCTGTGCAAGTTGACACAGTAATAAAAGGTTTGTAAATCATTAAAGGTGAATGGTGTAAAAATAATACTTTATTCTATTCCAGTTTATTGTGTAGAAGACATCAAGCAATAATTGATACATTTAACATTTTTTGCATAAAAAGGTAAATCCATTATACATCTCAGTTTTGTGGGGAAGAAGTAATGAACAGTTTTATTCTGCAAAGATACATTGGGCCTCATTTACGAATTAACGAATGCATGACAGAAAATTGGCCGTGCGATCGTTTCAATGCAAAACTTGGTCGTGAGCGGTGTCTATGATCAAATCTCACATCTGAGATGACCTGACCTGACTCGACTCTGGAGGGTTCACTGGAACCTGACTCGACTCTGGAGGGTTCACTAGAACCTGACTCGACTCTGGAGGGTTCACTGGAACCTGACTCGACTCTGGAGGGTTCACTGGAACCTGACTCGACTCTGGAGGGTTCACTGGAACCTGACTCGACTCTGGAGGGTTCACTGGAACCTGACTCGACTCTGGAGAGTTCACTGGAACCTGACTCGACTCTGGAGGGTTCACTGGAACCTGACTCGACTCTGGAAGGCCAACAGGAACTAACCCTGACTCTGGGAGGTCGACGGGGCTGGCGGCCATCTTGTGCAGTGGCGCTGGGCTGGTGGCCATCTTGTGCAGTGGCGCTGGGCTGGTGGCCATCTTGTGCAGTGTCGCTGGGCTGGCGGCCATCTTGTGCAGTGTCGCTGGGCTCGCGGCCATCTTGTGCAGAGGCTCTGGGCTGGCGGCCATCTTGTGCAGAGGCGCTGGGCTGGCGGCCATAACAGGACAAGGCTCAGGAGTGGTGGATACTGCAAAAGTGCTGTGTTCCTCCTCCACAACACCCACAGTATATGCAGAGCTGCTCAGTTGGAGTGCCAGATCAATATAATACTGCAGAGTCCAGTGAGGATCATGCAAAAACATGAGTGAGCCAAGCGGCTCAGATAGGCCACCACGAAAAAATATCATCAGGCATATCTCGTTTAGATAGATAAGTGGGCAAACTCAATAAAGTTTTTCACATAGTCCTCGATGGGCCTAATTCCCTGACATAAACGCATAAGTTGGCTTACTGGATTCATGGCTGACCTGGATTTACTCCTTAAAGCTGCTGGATCCTGGTTTGGCGAAGTCTTCTGTAACAAGGAGTCGGAGGCGTTTGGATCCATATGCAGCATTTATTAACCAGAATGGTCATACAGGCAGAGATCAGGAATGGCGTGTGTCAGGGATAACCAGAATCGTAACCAGAAACAAGCAGAGATGGGAACAGGCAGCGGAGAATCAGAGTCGGAATACACAGTCAAAAGGTCAAAACACAGGAATAACTAACACAGGGAAAAACGCTCGGAAATGTCAGAATGGCTAAACAAGACTTCGCAGTGAGTGAGAGTGAGTGTGCTGCTTTTATGTGTGTGTGTGTAAATGAGGTGCATGTGTGGCAAGGAAATTGGCAGATGAATGAGGTGCAGGTGTGGCAGGGTGATTGTGATGCAGTGACTCATGGGTAATGTAGTTCGGGTGTGGTGCAACAGCATAAGAGGTGCTAGTGTCCAAGTGACATCTGGTGGTTGATGAGTGGAATGGTCCTGAGTGGAGTGCCCTCTACTGAAGCTCATGGGCACTCCATCTAATGATCGTGACATAGCCCACCCCCAAAGGAGCGGCTTCCAGACGCTCAAAACAATCTAGGAGGGCGGTGGAGCGGAGGCGGAACAGGGGGAGGGATGGAGGGCCAGGTCCATGAGGAAGTGCAGTGGTCGGGGACTGGGGCAGAGCAGGCGGAACTGAAGCCCCTCCTGGGCCTAACTCAGGAAAACAGGAGCCTCTCCTGGGCCTGGCATAGGAAACAGGGGCCCGCCATGGGCCTAACTCGGGAACAAGGGTCCACCAAGGCAGAGCAGGTGGCATGGCAGCCCACCAGAGTGGAGCAGGTGGAGCTGGAGCCCACCAGGGAGGAGTAGAGGACCACCACAGCTGAGAAGACGGGACAGAAGCCCACCAGGGCGGAGCAGAGGACCACCACAGCCAAGCAGACGGGACAGAAGCCCACCAGGGCAGAGCAGAGGACCACCACAGTGGAGTCGATGGCACAGGACAGCAAGTCTGCTCAGGTGGGACTGAAACAGAGAACATTAACAGGTTAATAGCGGCCTCCGTGGCCGTGATGAGATGGTAGCTGGCCTCCGTGGCCATTACAGGGCAGGCGGTGAGTTCATGGAGGACCTCCGTGGCCATGACAGGACAGACAGAGAGTTGGTGGATGGTCTCCGTAGCCCTGACCGGAATGAATGAGAGCTCACTGACGGCCTCCCTGGCCGTGACAGGATAGGACGAGAGCTCTGAGATGTGACGAGGCTCTGGTAGATCTGTGGTGATTTGATTGGGTTCATGAAGATCAACTGTGACTTGACTGTGCTCATGAAGATCGTTGGTGACTTGACTGTGCTCATGAAGATCAACTGTGACTTGACTTCGTTCATGGAGGTTAATGGTGACTTGACTTTGCTCGTGAAGATTGTTGGTGACTTGACTTGGTTCCTGAGGATCAACTGTGACTTGACTTAGTTCAGGGAGGTTAATGGTGACTTGACTTTGCTCATGAAGATCATTGATGACTTGACTTTGCTCATGAAGATCATTGATGACTTGACTTTGCTCATGAAAATCGTTGGTGACTTGGCTTGGTTCCTGAGGATCAGCTGTGACTTGATTTGGTTCCTGAAGAACGACTGTGATTTGACTCAGTCCTTGAAGATCACCGGTGACTCGACTCTGTCTTTGAAGATCACCGGTGACTCGACTCTGTCCTTGAAGGCCACCGGTGACTTGACTTGACCCTGAAAGGTCAACGGTGACTAGCCTTGGCTTTGGAAGGTCCACGGTGACTAGTCCTGATTCTGGAAGGTCAACGGTGACTAGCCTTGATTCTGGAAGGTCGACGGTGACTAGCCCTGACTCTGGGAGGTCGACGGTGACTAACCCTAACTCTGGGAGGTCGACGGTGACTAACCCTGACTCTGGAAGGTCGACGGTGACTAACCCTGACTCTGGGAGGTGACGGTGATTCTGGTTATCCCTGACACACCTGACGCCATTCCTGATCTCTGCCTGTATGACCATTCTGTTTAATAAATGCTGCATATGGATCCGAACGCCTCCGACTCCTTGTTACACATATATTACAATAAAAAAACTTATTTTAATTTGTAATAATATTTCACAATATTACTGTTTTACTGTATTTTTGTTCAAATTAATACAGCTCTGGTGAGCAGAAAATACTTATTTCGAAAACATTTTAAACAGTAGTGTATTTTAAAACATTTTAATTTCCAAAACCTAGCTAACCGAATCTTAGCTGAATGTTCTTAGCATGCTAAAACATGCCTGTCATGTTTTCATAACATGCTAATCATGCTAAAATACGCTAGCAACATGTTCTCAACATCTATCTACCCTATTATATAAACTTTCTCAAGCCAACTTCAAACATTGTTCACAAACTTTACACATCTAGTTGTGCATAATTGTTGTTTGGATCTCATTGACCTTCGTTATATTTGGCAAAAACATTCAGCAAAATATCTTATTTTGTCTTCCATTGACACAGGTAGTGACTGCTAACATGTGAAAGATGTATTAGCCAAAATTTCAATTCTCTCTGATCTTCCCCACCACACGTCAGTTTTCTTTTACAACCAAAGCATTGGCAAACCAATGAAATGATGGTGAGAGGGAAAATGGCAGAAGATAAGCTAGGATACAGCGTTTACTGTAATGAAAGAACCTCAGAGGCCAGTGTGCAGCAGCCAATAGATCAATAAAGCTCAAGAGATGGTCTGGCATCATTGTGACTCCAAGGTTGAGATAATTCACTTTGTTTTCATTTAAGTTGACTCTGTGGCACAGCTCACTGATCTACAATGGCTTCCTTAGGGGTTGTTCTTGCACTTAGAATTGGAAACTCTCCATCTTTATCCTCATTTTTCTCTCTTCTCCTCTTCTAGATGACTATTACCTTGTCTAATAGTTAACAATAAGTCTGCGATGGCAAAACAACCCCTAACTGTGTAATTTTCATATAATTAGAATATTTTATAGAGTTGAGATGTTTGTTGCTCGGTGCACGTCAAGTCGATCTGTATGCAGATTTGCGAGTGTCTCGTTTTTGTGATGAAGCTGTATGTAAAAGAATGCAAAAAAAGGAGAAGGGCAAAGTGGAATGTACAATGTGATGCTTACGCACAAGCAGGATGCATTAGCATTTATTGTACAATAGGTTGCATTTGCCACATTCAGTTTACATTCATTAGTATGGTAATATTTCATGGCGTTGAAAGTCTAATTGCAGGATTGCAGTTTGTTCAGTAAATGCACTTGCATTCATTCAGTGTTCCTCGTATTTTTCAGGACCCTGCCTGCACTGTAATAAAATGTTTCACTGTATTAAAGCAAACAAAAACCTCTTTAAAATAAAATATTGTTATACATCTTCTTTTACTGTGCTTTGTAGATAGATAGATACAGGTCCTTCTCAAAAAATTAGCATATTGTGATAAAGTTCATTATTTTCCATAATGTAATGATAAAAATTAAACTTTCATATATTTTAGATTCATTGCACACCAACTGAAATATTTCAGGTCTTTTATTGTTTTAATACTGATGATTTTGGCATACAGCTCATGAAAACCCAAAATTCCTATCTCAAAAAATTTACATATTTCATCCGACCAATAAAAGAAAAGTGTTTTTAATACAAAAAAAGTCAACCTTCAAATAATTATGTTCAGTTATGCACTCAATACTTGGTCGGGAGTCCTTTTGCAGAAATGACAGCTTCAATGCGGCGTGGCATGGAGGCAATCAGCCTGTGGCACTGCTGAGGTGTTATGGAGGCCCAGGATGCTTCGATAGCGGCCTTAAGCTCAGCCAGAGTGTTGGGTCTTGCGTCTCTCAACTTTCTCTTCACAATATCCCACAGATTCTCTATGGGGTTCAGGTCAGGAGAGTTGGCAGGCCAATTGAGCACAGTAATACCATGGTCAGTAAACCATTTACCAGTGGTTTTGGCACTGTGAGCAGGTGCCAGGTCGTGCTGAAAAATGAAATCTTCATCTCCATAAAGTTTTTCAGCAGATGGAAGCATGAAGTCCTCCAAAATCTCCTGATAGCTAGCTGCATTGACCCTGCCCTTGATAAAACACAGTGGACCAACACCAGCAGCTGACATGGCACCCCAGACCATCACTGACTGTGGGTACTTGACACTGGACTTCAGGTATTTTGGCATTTCCTTCTCCCCAGTCTTCCTCCAGACTCTGGCACCTTGATTTTCCGAATGACATGCAAAATTTGTCCAAAAGTCCAGTGCTGCTTCTCTGTAGCCCAGGTCAGGGGCTTCTGACACTTTTTCTGGTTCAAAAGTGGCTTGACCTGGGGAATGCGGCACTTGTAGCACATTTCCTGCACACGCCTGTGCACGGTGGCTATGGATGTTTCTACTCCAGACTCAGTCCACTGCTTCCACAGGTCCCCCAAGGTCTGGAATCGGTCCTTCTCCACAATCTTCCTCAGGGTCCGGTCACCTCTTCTCGTTGTGCAGCGTTTTTTGCCACACTTTTTCCTTCCCACAGACTTCCCACTGAGGTGCCTTGATACAGCACTCAGGGAACAGCCTGTTCATTCAGAAATTTCTTTCTGTGTCTTACCCTCTCGCTTAAGGGTGTCAATGATTGCCTTCTGGTCAGCAGTCTTACCCATGATTGCGGTTTTGAGTAATGAACCAGGCTGGGAGTTTTTAAAAGCCTCAGGAATCTTTTGCAGGTGTTTAGAGTTAATTAGTTGATTCAGATGATTAGGTTAATAGCTTGTTTAGAGAACCTTTTTATGATATGCTAATTTTTTGAGACAGGAATTTTTGGTTTTCATGAGCTATATGCCAAAATCATCAGTATTAAAACAATAAAAGACCTGAAATATTTCAGTTGGTGTGCAATGAATCTAAAATATATGAAAGTTTAATTTTTATCATTACATTATGGAAAATAATGAACTTTATCACAATATGCAAATTTTTGAGAAGGACCTGTATATATATATATATATATATATAGCTGGATATCATTATAAGGCAAAACATTAAATTAATTACATTATAAATATTTTAGCTATGCTTACTAATATTTCTTTTAAATTTTTCTTTTTATTTTTAAGCAGTTCTCCTTACCTTAACTTGGCTAGACTGGATTTTTAAATGTTTTTTTTTTTTTTCTCAACCCATGATTTGTGAACCACTGATTGGATTACAACTGTGATATTTTAAGAAAAAATAATGTGAATAGCAAAAAACCCTTAACGTTGTGAAAAATATGTGACTTATCTCTCGCTGTTCCAATGTTTACACCGCTGTGTTAAGAACCATGCAGAAACTTTCCAATTACACTCATCAGACCTGACAGTGTTTAAATAGTGAAGTTGTGCTAATCGTGTCAGTACTAGACTCAACGTACCACTGTGGCAACCAAACACCCAGATGGCCAAATTAATTGTATCAGTCCCTGACTTTCCTAAAAGCCTTGATGTTCTCAAGTCTTCTCTTCGTATAGTATATCCTTTTCAGTCAATAAAATGGCTCCACCACCGGACGAGAGGCCGCAGTTGGAATTCAAGGCACAGAGACAACTTTTTTTGAAACGTGGGGAAATAGCTTTTCTCCGACACCTTTTTAAGACAACCATTGATGTGCTGGATGGGAGAAAGGAAAGGTGGCTCAAACTTGGAAGTCATGAATGGAGCCATTCCTCTACCATGTCTCAGTACTCATTAGAATCAATGTTATTTATTTTACAGTTTGTCCTCATCTTCCTTTCATCCAGATCTATTATATTACTGCAAACACAATCATAACTGACCACCTCCTCATAATTGTGAAGCTGATCTCCTGCTTTGAGGCCCTCTACTTTACTATCAAGGTAAATTCAAATGAAGAAGCCTTTGCAGGTGAAATCCAGTCCTTTCAATAGGAATCCACATTTTTGGGTAAACTATACCTCTACGTTTGATGTGCTACTTGTGTGTACTTATGTTATGCTAATACTTAAGCTGAGAAATCTAAAACGGATGGCCGCTAAAATAGTTTGAGAGCTCAAGAATTGTTGAGGGCTCCCAAACATTTGAATGCCAGTTTCTTTTGGGGGGACGGCATTCCACAAATGTGGCTTGAATGACTAAATTCATTCATAGATGGTTCATGTTTAGTGCACCTCTAGCACGTGCTAGTTGCAAGGAAACCAGCATGCTAGCAAACCATAGCCATCAAGAATTTGATCAGAGTATACATCTAAAATACTTTAGCTACAATTGTATTTTAAGTTACATTCAAGCTCACCTTTTGACAAAGTAGTAAGCTACGAACATGTTAGGAGAAAGTGTAACCTCAATTTGTTTAGCTGTAAAACGGTGTGAAAATAGCATTAGAATGGAGCATTAACCTATGTTGTGCTACACTGCTACCAGGGCAGTAGCTGGGGTTAGCGGGGTCCCGGTGCAGGTTGTACCAGTGGGCCCTGTTTGAAATAGTTTAATTTATATGTTCATTCTATTTATTTATTTGTGCTAATTGCACAATGTTTAAGTTGTTTCATGTTTGTAGGTGTCCAGGAACAGAAAACAAATAATTAAATATAACATAGCACTGCATAGTCTTCACTGTAAAAATTTAATTAACAGTCAAACCAAAATGTATTCAGACACGTTCAACATTTCTCACATTATCACAGTTTATTTGCTCTAGTTTATAAAATGGTAATAAAATATGACAGGAACACAGATTTGAACTGTCAGAACAAATTCATCTTGATAATGTCAGATAACTTTGATAGAAAGATATATAATGGATTACAATCAACCAAACTTCAGAGAACTGTTAGTATGACAATATTTACACAACTATCAATACTTTGTTGAAAAATTACCAAGCAATGCTTAATTTTGATCAGTCTGTGGTGTGAAAAGGTTGCATTAGCAATTCAGGCAAAAAAACATGTAAGCAAAACATAGTGAGGTCAAAGTGTCTGAATAATTTTTGGTCCCATTTTTTTTTTCTTCTATCAATTACACTAGTAGTCCAATGTATGAAGATTTTTGGGGTATAATATGTCACAGTGTCCTGCACCTACTATTAAAACTTAAAAAAAGTCTTTCTTTCATTTTCTTGGATTAACATTACAGCAGCTATGAGATGATGAAGCATCCAATATAATACACATCCGATATTTTTCTCAACTGCACTGTAAAAAATCCAACTCACATAAAGTTAGACTAATGATTATATTAAAGTTAACTGGACAATTAAATGCAAAAATGTTGGCATAACTAGTGAAAAGACATTGGTTCAACAATCGTTGGACCAACCTAGAATTGATTATAAATTCAATTTGTAAATTCAAGTTAACAAGCATACAAGTTGGGGGACATGTGACCTTACTCAGTGAATTGAGTTAAGTGAACTAAATCGTTTAAAAGTTGAGTAAACTCAAAAAAGCTGTGCAGCAAATTACCTTGTAGTTTTAAGTTGTCAACTTTTTTTTTACAGTGTGTTTACTTTCACTTAAGACATAACCCGACAGTTTTTTTTCGAACGTACTTTCCAAGACGGGTATTTTGACATATTTTGTACGTTTTTGTTGGTACAAGAGCAAAAAGAGGCAAATTCTGTGTTAAAAGATTGTTTTGAGATGCCTCTCTCTGCTTGAGCCCTGAACACCAGAACACCTTGGTGCTGAAATTGGCTTTTTCACATCATTTTCTGTTCGTTTAAACTGCGATTTGAGTTTGTTTGTTCAGGTGCAGGAGGAAGTTCGAGGAGAGTTTCGCAAAGGAGAGCTCGGTTTAGTGTAGCTGTCTGTCAGACGCGGCTCTGAGACTGTGAGATGTGTGCGCACCGAACACAGCGCGCGAGCTGAGATTTTCCGCTTCTTGTGTTTGAATGATTTAAACTCTTTTGAATGTTTGAATTGGAAAGTGGTCAGGTTTAAAAACCCATGAAAATGATAAGCTTTCGTGACGACACGCAGCAGTGGCCTGTCAACTGTGCTGATCGTCTTTTTAGGATAGCCTCAGCCAGACGGTTGAGATCGCCGAGGGCCCCCCCGTCGGCCGTGGGCCCCTATAATCGTCACCACCTTTCACCCCACTTGCGACGGCCCTGACTGCTACTCATTACAGAAAAAAAAGAAAAGCTAGTTTGTTTACTTTTTGAAAATAGTTTTAAAAAATTCAGTCACGCTACTAGCACTGCTCATTTTAGTTAGTTACTCTCCAACACTTTATTTGACTTTGGATTAATGAAAAATGATCATAACCGTATCTAATTGAATATCAACATTTAAAGAACATCAGTTGTTCAGCTATTACTCAGAAGCCCGGTAGGTCTCTGTGATGATATTTTATATTTGAACGCTGTAGCCCTGGGCATTACCGTTTCTTTGCTTCTAGTGCTGCTAGATTTGCAAAGCTTTATTCAACAGTACGAGCATGTCATGATGTTTAATGAAGGGGTTTGGAGACTAGCTCCAGAGATAACTCATTTCTCTACCCCGGCTCGGCTGCTCATTTATACACACAGCGCTTTGATTCTGTAAGATTGGGTGCATCCGAATTCATTTAGTTTTCATTCAGTTGTCCTTTGAGTGCAACCACAGTCAATATCTCATTTTTCTGTGCTTCTCTTTTGCTATGTAATATGCAGCGAATTAGTCTAGCCAGCTGTTCGCTGGAAACCAGACGCTAAACAATGTCTCATCCTCTCTCCAACTGTGAAGTTGCGACGGAACAAACCCAGCAAGGCCTCATTAGCATTAGAGTGTTGTCTCCTGCCTCCTCGTTCCCCTCTCCACACTGATTACGACCTGTATCAATCATTAGCCCGCCGTTCTCCTTTCTATGCCTCCTTAGATCGTTGCTTCTCCCTTTATTGTGCCTTTGGCGCTCGCTAGCAGCAGCGGAACTGCCATGCTAGCGACCCATAGACACTGTTAGTCTCAATGCCCTCTGCCAGTGTGCCAGCCAGGGGGCTTAATTACACTTGATTACCTGTTGGAGTGTCTGTGGACCACCGGTCGGCCGAGGTATACTGTTTGATATCACAATTAGTTGCACTAGGAAAAGCCCCAAGGACTTTATGATGTTACATGTCCGTTGCACCAGCCTACAGCCAGTACACGTGTCCTTCATTGTTGCTTTCCTTAGAATTTCCTTTGATTCGACGGCTGCTGTATGATGATAAAGGTTCTGAATTGATGTCAGTATTAGTCCAGTTTGGGATTTGGGGGTTGATTGTAAAGTCGAAAAACCCATTGCTTCAAAAACTCTCAGAGAATAACAGTCTGCTGTACAAAGTAGGCTGTACATATCAAAATGAAGCTAAGTGGTTGGAAGTGTAGGGGTAGAAAATTAAAGGCTTGGTGATGTCATTGGAAACAGAAAGTTCTTTGCGATGTCATCAGAAACAGAACGTTGTTTTAAAGGGATCATTAACTGCCTTGGTTTGGTTTTTCTGTTATTTATTTATTTTTTATTTTGCACTGTTCTCTGAGGTCCACTTATAATGAGGTGACAAGAGGTGCCACTTCCCAGAGACATGTTTTTCACAGACGTGCTCTGGATCTTCATTAGAAATAGAGTTCATGCACTCTTTTCTAATGTTGGGATCAGAAGGAAGGGAATGCAAACACTGTTTTTCCATTGTCTGTTTTCCATTGTCATCTTACAGGATGTGTTTATAGCACAACGGACTCTTATATGTCAAAAGATCAAGGGAATTTAGGCTCCTCAGTTCATGACCCTTTTTACCTGAAAGAATACATTGATGAGTTCTTTAAATAGGAATTGATTGGATCATTAAAAAGTAAGCTCTGCATATCAGAATGAAGCTAGTTGGAGGGGGGAGCTGAAAAGTAAGGGTTTGGTGATGTCATCCGAAACCAAAAAGTTGTTTTAGAGACATAAGTTATTTCACTTCGTTGAAAGATTATGTTGCACATTTCTTAAATTGGGAATTGATTGGATTATGAAAAAGTAGGATGTACTTTTCAGAAGGAAGCCAAGATGTTTAAAGGGAGTGGATGGAAAGAATGGGCTTGATGAGGTCATCAAAATGGTAAATTGTTTTGGAGGCGGAGCAAGTTTTGTCATTGTAATGAAAAGTTATTTTGGTGATTTCTTTGATTGGAGATTGATTGGATTATGATGAAAGTAGGCTGTATTTATTAGAATGAAACAAGATGATTGAAGGGGAGGGGCTTAAGTATGGGTTTGGTGATGTCATTAAAATGGGAAGTTGTTTTGGAGGCGGAGCAAGTTTTGTCATGGAAATGAAAGTCATGTTGGTGATTTCTTTGATTGGAGATGGATTGGATCATGATAAAAGTAGCTGTACTTATCAGAATGGTCGAATGGGAGAGGCTTAAAAGTATGGGTTTGGTGATGTCATCAAAATGGGAAGTTGTTTTTGGGCAACGAGTTTTTATCCTTTGATGAAAGATTACTATGGCAATCTTTTTTATACAGGATATAATTTTATTTTTCAATGCTGCACAATAGGAACAGGAACTTGCTTGAAGAAAGCACACAAGGTCAATTGCGATTTCGAGTTGACTTCAACATGCTAAAATATGTTCAAATAAATGAAAAGAGTGACTCGATTATTACCAGCTCTGCGGTTGGATACTGGCTTGAGTCCCATCCGATTAGAGGAATGAAATCTCGCCACTTTAATGAAGGCACTGAGCCCGTTGAGCCGAACCTCATTAACATACTGAAAGAGACACAGGGCATTTTGGGCAAGCACCGCCCTGCCCTAATGCCTGCCTCAGTACTAATTAGTTTTGATCAGTGAAATTGACTTTTCCGATAAGAGAGTTGTTTGATGTGCCGCCAGTCTTGAATTTGTTTTCGTTCGATTTATTATTTCATCTGTGTATTGTGGCTGCTTTCTCTGCATGTTTTTCATTTTATTTGCCCCATGTGGCAGTTAATTGGAAACCTATTTTTCTGCCTTGTTAATGGCTTTGATGTGTTTCAAATTCTCTGAATTTTCCAGATATCAGAATTGACGAGTTTTCAGAGCTAGCCTAACCCCAAGTCTGATTCAACGCAGTTGGATGTTTTTTGAAAACTGAGGTTGAGTGTTTTTTTTTACTTATTTTTCGAATATGAGCATGCATAGTGTAAAGTTTTGCTGTTGAAGTAAATAAATTTTAATTTCTTAAGTGCACAATATCTTGTGCCTTGCTGGGATCAAATTAGCAGCCTTCAGGCCTTAACTTTAAGCACTACACCAAACCTGATAGTAAAATATAACATTACAAATGGTCTTCATTAATTGAAATGAAGCTATATTGAAAAAATATATTAGATGGGAAAAATTTATGAAGCCCGCCACTAAGGGAAATACTTTAAGATTTACTGTAAGTGTAAGAAAAACTGGGAAAGAAAATGAATGCAAGTTATATATATATATACTATGTATAAAGTATACATAAATACACACACATGAACACACACGAACACACACACACACACGCGCACACACACACACACGCACACACACATATATATATAGTTTACACAAAGAAAAACACAACTGTCTAAAAACTAAAAATTAACAATTGAACTAAAATTTTAATATAAACAGAAAATATAAAACCAAAAGCAAATTAAAAATATTAATAAATATTACTATAGTATATCAATAATACTAAAAGAACACCGCACCAAACCACAGTGGTTTAAATGTTTTATTATTATTATTAAAATAAAATGTAATAATTAGGGTTTCTGAATGGGCCACATAATGGCTAAGTAAGAAAGTAAATGAATAAATAAATATTATAAAACCGTTGCATTTTAAGGGGTATTGTTAATATTATAATATATAAATAATTAGCGTTAAATAAAATCTAAATTTAGTGGCTCTTTGAACCCATTTTACTTCCATGATTTCACATCTTTAAGAGAAAAACAGGATACAAAAAAAAAAAAAAAAAATGTGCATTTGATTAGTTTGTGAAAAGAGTCTGGATGGCAAAAGTTGACATAAACAGAAAAAAAAATGGAAACAGGAAGTTTAGAGTTGGAGCAAGGTATTACATATTGCTAAAAAACTATCAGTATTTGATTAAAAACTAAATGTCAACAATCACATTTTATTTTATTATTTATTACCTCCCTCTGTAAAACATGTTGCATTACTTATGTTTGGGATATAAAACATAAGTCATCATCAATTCACCATTTCTTCTGAATAAAAGTGTATTTTATATTAAAAGTAATGCGTGCTCAGCACAGGTGTCTATGGCAGACCTCACAGGTATAAATGTGTTTTACAGACACATGTGTGTCACTAAGCTGCTCTGGTGGTGTGTTTTAGGAGAACAGGGCTGGAGTTGGCGCTGTAGGTCAGGTGAAGCGGGCTGCGTTCAGGGACAGCTGAGCAGAAGCGCCTCCTCTCTCAGGCCGCCCATCTCTTGGTGTCCTGGCTGTGATAACGCTACAATAGCTGAGCGATGCTCCCAATGTCCTGTGCCAAAAGCAGAATACAAACCACTCACCCTCACCTCACTTCAACACACCAATTATCCATCTGACAGCGCTCTGCCATTCTATTCTCATTGTCTTCACTGACCCAAATATCTTCTAACCGTATGAGATGATTCTGGTTGCTTTTCCATTTTCTCAATAAAAAGCTATTACATTTTTCTCATTGTAAAAGGCTGATAAATGGCTGATAGATATGAACACACTGCATTTCCTTTTAGGTGTGTCATTACATACTTTAGGTTGTGTGTCACATGACCTGCCTGTGACACTTAAACTACTGTATACCAAAAAATCTCATTGCATTGAGCTGATTGATTTCTGAGTGAATCTGATGTGTGCTGCTGTTGGTCACAGCTGTGGTGTGTGTGTGTGTGTGTGTGTGTGTGTGTGTGTGTGTGTGTGTGTGTGTGTGTGTGTGGTTGGCAGGTGGTCGCATACATATACTCACACATGCTGTGACACTCAGATCAGCCAGATCATGGATTCACTTTCATGCCGATGTGGCTTCTTCCCCCATTTCTGTTGAAAGACTTCATGGTGAATGTTTAGCTGCGTCTCTGTGTAACTGACAAGCTCAGTTGGCAGTAACAGTGTCAGTAAACTTTATGAAGCAGCGTCTATAAACCTTTTATGTCAAACCCATCTGTGCTTGAAGAAAATCCTCACACAGCAGGGCAAATACATCAGGATAAAATGACTGATGCTTTCTGCATTTACTGTAGATTGAAGATGTTGGATGTTTGCTTTTTCTATATTAGAAAATGGAATTAATGCAAATCATCAATATACTGTATCACTTTCTTTATCCTAGTTTTTTTCTATTTATTTATTTTTGTTTATCAAAATACATTATAAAAAATTATATATTTTTATATTTTTTTTCCTTTGTTCCCATTTTCATTTTTACTTAAAAAAAAAAACCCTGTTGACAATTTATTTTACAACAAATTATAATTACTTTTTTCTTCTTCTCTCTTTATGCAAGAAGCTTATGTTTCTAGAAGTTATTTAGATAAAGTTAAAGTTATTAAGTGTTTCACCAAATTAACATTTATAATTAGATATATAATATTGTAATATAAGAATATAAGAAGTCTTTTATTTTTCATTTTCATCTAGACTTTCTTCTTTTTTCTCTTCATGTAACAAGCATATGTTCTTACTTTTATAGACAATTATTAAATAGAAACTCATAAACATTTATTTTTTAAAATAACATTAATAATCAGATGAAGTATATTGTAATATCTGATTAAAATCGTTTATATAATCAGAGACAACTTTTGTGCAAACTATTATTTTTCATCTTAATCTTAAAAATTATTTAAAGTACAAAGTTACAATCAATTTTAAAATTAATTAACATTCATAAATGGATTGCATTTGCATTTTTATTTTTAATCTAGAAGATAATATATTACACAATAAAAAAAGATTATGGAGTAATGAACACAATTAAAATAATTACAATTTATACATGGAAATATATACATATATATTTTTTATAAAAATCTATATTAATGAATTGTTTATTTAAAAAATTATATATAGCACATTGCATTTAAATAAATAAATACACACACACATACAATTTCCTTTTTTTTTTTTCTTTTTTTTTTTTTGACATTCAAATATAAGATTTGTAAACCCAAATCTCTGTTTGGTCATCACAGCTCTATTCTCCTGAGCGTGTAGCTGATGTAATTCCAGTCCTGGCTCTGTTTATTATCAGCTCTTAGATGATCCAGGTGTTTTTTATAGGATTACCAATGCCTTTTAAAAGCTCTTTACAACCTGCGGGTTTGCGTTAAAGATCCAGACAGTGTGCATGAAAGAAATAAACCTTTGTGACGAATGACGTTTGTTATGCAAAGGCCTTTGCTCCCTTCTGCTTTATGCATGTATCCCTGCGCGTGTAAATAAATGTGAAAAATTACTTGTGCTTCTATCAACTCCTTAGGCTCCCGAGGACGCTTATTCCATGCATAATGTCTTTCTCTCCACACGATTTCCCTGTTATCTCTCTCCTCTGATGCTCCTTATTAAAACCCACTTAAATCAAACGAGATTGTACCTTTAGAGTCACTGGCACAGGAAGCAGTTTGTATCCTTTTTAATTTAATCCAAACGATTTCATTGGCTTTAATTTGCTGCGCCACGACTATCGGCAGTGGCAGCCGTGTGACAGACCACATCCAGGCGTCCTGCAGAAAATTCTCGGTTTATTTGGTGCGGGAATAACAGCGGATCCGCATGCAATTTTTCCGGCCTTTACTAGATACACAATATGCATCGTCTATGAGTTTGCTGGAACAGAAAAAGTCATTACTGGCTAAACAGAAGGAAATGAAACGTGCTCGCTGTACATCCAGGGCCTTCATATGTAAGCTGTGGTCACGCATTCTGTTACTTTCAACAAATTTCCTTCTTCACAGTCCATCTGGGATGTAAATTGGGTGGGGTGAGACTGTTTCTGCTCTGTTACGCAACAGGATATTGGTATTAATTGTAGGCAAGAGTTCCAATTTTCCAATTTTTTAAGGAGGAAGATCAAGGATATCACTGGTGTTTTTGATGATGAATTGCTGATGATGGATTTTCATGGCCTTTAAATTTAAATTTATGCATTTAGCAGACGCTTTTATCCAAAGCGACTTACAGTGCATTCAGGCTATCAATTTTTACCTATCATGTGTTCCCGGAGAATCAAACCCCCAACCTTGCGCTTGCGAGCGCAATGCTCTACCACTTGCGCTACAGGAACACTTTAAATACACACAATAAACACTCATGTTATGTACACAAAAACTTGTATTTTGGATGCGATTAATCACGATTAATCATTTGACAGCACTACTATGGATATATAATGAACGATTGAGAATTTTTGTCCAATAAATTTTGCTAATGTGAACGTGCCTTTACTTGAGAAAGGTTGTTCATTTTCACGTTTAATTGACACTTTTTGTAAATTTCACAATAGAATTCCATTTCTTTTTCCCAGATATTTATTCCTCAGAAGTACTTATTGAGTACGTTTGGAACCATTTTGTAACCTCGCTTTTGAAACAATCCCAGCAGGCACAGTACGTCAATATGACGTCAGGTTGACATTGTATTTTGGTTGGGAATGAAAATCGAGTTGGCGTCAGTTGTTGATGGCAATTTGATGTTGTCTTAAAGTTGGATTTTTGTTACACAACCTAAATCAACAAATATCAACATCAGTTGACGTCGGTATTCAAACATCAAATTACCATTGACATTAGACGTTGAATTTTGGTCACCCGATGTCGCAACTGAAATTTAACTGAATATCAATGTCTTGTGATGTTG
Organism: Carassius carassius; assembly: GCF_963082965.1. Lineage (NCBI taxonomy): Eukaryota > Metazoa > Chordata > Actinopteri > Cypriniformes > Cyprinidae > Carassius > Carassius carassius. Next base: position 28,633,050 of record NC_081770.1, read on the forward strand.
TGTTCCAGCTGGGAAGACGGAATCATAATCACAACAGAATTGGAACCTTCACTGTCCCAGATCCACAGCGTTTATCCACATGCACGTATATATTTAAGAAAATGTTATGTTTATATATTAAATATATTTATGTATAATATAAAATATATGCATGTAAATATTTTCAAAATGTGTACTAATTGAGTGTGTATTTATATATGCAAAAAAAAATTTAATAAACACAGTACACATACATATTTTGATACGATCAATCACGATTAATCGTTTGACAGCACTTATCTATAGTATAGTAGTTTACGAAACAGAGATCGTACAGAAACCAAGCACTTTCACACATTCAAACCAAACATCTTTCTGTTGGTCAATGCAGCGGAATCAGACCAATTCAAGGTGAAGTCGGTGTCTGGAAATCTACTGACCTCGTGAGAAAACTGTAATTGTTTAGATTCATTTTAAAAAGACTGGATTTTGCAAGCAAAAATTATCTGAACAATTAAAAGTGTGACCACAACTTTAAACAAACTATCTTTGGCAAAGATGGTCCACTGTCCATTATTAATAATGTAGAGACTCAACAGACTCAATATATAATTCATTAGAAAACTGAAAAGTTTTGTGATATATCTTTGATTCGCTAAAATTAAGAGTCTTTTGTTTGGAAATGTAAATGCTAATAAGATTAATAAAATAAAAAAATCGATAATGATCATTTTGGGAATTTGTACTACACAGTGCTGACAATTTTCGTTATTTGAAATAAAATACATGATAATACATGAAAAAACAAACTTGGAAAAATTTGAGTTAAAATCCTTAAAAAAGAGAAGTGTTGCTTTGGCAGCTATATGAAATAAATAAGTTTAAGTACTAAAATTACTCAAACTTAAGACTGAAATAATAGAAATGACAACAGCACAACACAAGTACTTAAACTAAAATAAAATATGAAATTATTTAAATTAATATAGATTTACTGACAATAATTGACTTGTTATGGAACTGGAGTAAAGAGTAATGTGTACAGGAACTTAAATACACTCTTAAACTGTTCATTCAGTAGATTCAGTTATTTTGGTGCTTAAAGTAAAGCAGGACACACTGTCAAGTATCATAAAAAAAATAAAAAAAATAAAATAAAAGAGCATTTCAGCAGACTGCATACTGTATGTGAACTGTTAATAGAACCCAAATTACACACGTAACCTTTAAAAAGTGTTTTGCTGAATCAACTTCACACACGTGTTGTCTGTTTGTTGTAACACAGGCATTAATAGCTCTTTGTTTTTAGCATTCAGCTAGTTACCTCTGAGTTTATGCTCACCTCGTTTAACTCCACACCACACGTGATAAATATTTATGAGTCCTCGCTGCCCCCGCTCAGAAGAGGGGAAGAAACTACCAAGTAATTTCATGCAATTACAAATCAGTATTCCCCATCTACGATGTTCATGTCTTCCAGATGGCCTCATTTGTAGACCTTAATGTTAAATAAACACAATCTCGGAGCCATTTACTACACTAATGTCAAAGGAAGTTGGATGAAGGTGAATGTTCAGTGTTCAGGGTGAAATATGTAGATCAGCTTGATAAATAGACGCTGCTCTGTTTTTTGACTTGCAGCATGGTTTGTGTGCTTGGTTTGCAAATCTTGACAGTTGTCTTTAATGGGAGTTTAATGCAACACAGATACCTCTATTCTACATTCCTTGCGACTTTATTGCAATAGTATAACTTTTTGTTTTATAACGCAATGACCTAATTTTCTTAATTTTGAATTTATTCTCAAAATCTTACTGCTTTTATATTTTATTATTATGAGTTTTTTTTTTCTTTTTTAGATTAAAATCCTAGCATTATGTAATTAAAGAAGTAATATTTTTAAATAATGTTATGACTTTATTCTAAATAATATTTCTACTTCAAGCTCGGAATGTTAGGACTAAATAAAGTCATAATATTGCCATTAAAGTAGTAGTATTTTGAGAATAATTTTACAATTAAAAATATTACCACTTCAATCAATGCTATGATATCACTCTCAAAATATTACTACTTTAATCTTAATGTTACAACTTTATTCTGTAAACTTTGACTAATATTTTGAGTTTAGCCTGGTGATGTTACAACTTTATTCTCAAAATATTACTACTGAAGTCTCACAATTTTAGGTTTATTTATTTACTTTAATTACGTTATTTACTTACACAATGCTACGTATGTTGCTTTACGGAAATAAATAACTTTTTACTATATATTCAAACCGAAAAAAGTAATACATTACTGTTTTTACTGTATTTTTTATTTAAAAAAAGGCAGCCTTAGTGACAATATGAGAATTCATCATCGTCTATGTCAAAACTTTGGTTGAGGCAAGTTTGAAATTACGTGACACGATTGATTTTTAGGTGGATCTCTGTGTAATCAGACTTTCAGAAACCCAACTTCCTGACAAGGCATTGCATCATCTGGCTTAAAATACACTTGTAGGATGCAATTAAAATATTATCTTTCAAATTACTCATTGGCGTGTCTAGACACTCCTGGCTTTTTGATTTATAATCGTTTTTGATGGAGAGTGTTTCCTGTCCCCTCGCGTGGAGTAGAGTCATTATAATGAGATATTACCACGACAAACACTCCCTAAAACAGCCTAGATGCTTTTGTGCAGGAATAAGGATTGCAAATGAATTTCATTCTCAAGAATTCTGGCAACTAACTAGTAGTGATGTATGCATTCTTGGTCACATAACCACCCTTCTGGGAAATCCTGCTGAACTTCAGATAGTGGATGTTTGGACTCTATTTATTCAGTCAATCAAATATCTGATTCACCAAAAAGTGGCTTAAGTTAATCAATTCAATCATTGGCAATTGGGGTACACTCGTCATGCTTTCTGTATTTGATTCATTAAAAGTTGGTCCACTGTCATTGGGGTTAAAGGTCAACCAGGAAATCAATGTATAATGCCTGGAAACCTGGCTTTTATGTATGATGATTGGAAGAGCTCCCAATAACTGATATAAATGTCACATACATGATTGACAGCATGCACTATATATATATATATATATATATATATATATATATATATATATACACACCCATCCATCCATCCATCCATCTTCTACCGCTTATCCGGGGCCGGGTCGCGGGGGCAGCAGTCTAAGCAGAGAACCCCAGACTTCCCTCTCCCTAGACACTTCCTCCAGCTCTTCTGGGGGGACACCGAGGCGTTCCCAGGCCAGCCGGGAGACATAGTCTCTCCAGCGTGTCCTAGGTCTCCCCCGGGGTCTCCTCCCAGTGGGATGTGCCTGGAACACCTTCCCGGGAAGGCGTCCAGGAGGCATCCGGAACAGATGCCCGAGCCACCTCAGCTGACCCCTCTCGATGTGTAGGAACAGCGGCTCTACTCTGAGCTCCTCCCGGGTGACTGAGCTTCTCACCCTATCTCTAAGGGATCGCCCAGCCACCCTGCGGAGAAAGCACATTTCGGCCGCCTGTATCCGGGATCTTGTCCTTTCGGTCATGACCCAAAGCTCATGACCATAGGTGAGAGTAGGAACGTAGATTGACCGGTAAATCGAGAGCTTCGCCTTGCGGCTCAGCTCTTTCTTCACCACGACAGACCGGTACATCGACCGCATTACTGCAGAAGCTGCACCGATCCATCTGTCAATCTCCCGTTCCATCCTTCCCTCACTCGTGAACAAGACCCCAAGATACTTAAACTCCTCCACTTGAGGCAGGAACTCTCCACCAACCTGAAGTGGGCAAGCCACCCTTTTCCGACTGAGGACCATGGCCTCGGATTTGGAGGTGCTGATTCTCATCCCAGCCGCTTCACACTCGGCTGCAAACCGTCCCAGTGCATGCTGAAGGTCCTGGCCTGATGAGGCCAACACGACAACATCATCCGCAAAGAGCAGAGACGAAATCGTGTTGTCACCAAACCTGACCCCCTCCGGCCCCTGGCTGCGCCTAGAAATTCTGTCCATAAAAATCATGAACAGAACCGGCGACAAAGGGCAGCCCTGCCGGAGTCCAACACGCACCGGGAACAAGTCTGACTTACAGCTGGCAATACGAACCAAGCTCCTGCTCCGTTCGTACAGGGACCGGATAGCCCTTAGCAAAGGACCCCGGACCCCATACTCCCGGAGAACCCTCCACAGGCCGCCGCGAGGGACACAGTCGAATGCCTTCTCCAAATCCACAAAGCACATGTGGACTGGTTGGGCATACTCCCATGAACCCTCCAGCACCCTGTAGAGGGTATAGAGCTGGTCCAGTGTTCCACGGCCTGGACGAAAACCACACTGTTCCTCTTGAATCCGAGGTTCTACTATCGGCCGGATTCTCCTCTCCAGTACCCTGGCATAGACTTTCCCAGGGAGGCTGAGAAGTGTGATCCCCCTGTAGTTGGAACACACCCTCCGGTCCCCCTTCTTAAAAAGAGGGACCACCACCCCGGTCTGCCATCCCAGAGGCACCGTTCCCGACTGCCACGCGATGCTGCAGAGGCGTGTCAGCCAAGACAGCCCCACAACATCCAGAGACTTGAGGTACTCAGGGCGGATCTCATCCACCCCCGGTGCCTTGCCACCGAGGAGTTTCTTGACTACCTCGGTGACTTCAGCTTGGGTTATGGACGAGTCCACATCTGAGCCCTCAGCCTCTGCTTCCTCAATGGAAGACGTGACACCGGGATTGAGGAGATCCTCGAAGTATTCCTTCCACCGTCCAACGACATCCCCAGTTGAGGTCAACAGCTCCCCACCTCTACTGTAAACAGCGTTGGTAGGGCACTGCTTCCCTCTCCTGAGGCGCCGGACGGTTTGCCAGAATCTCTTCGAGGCTGACCGATAGTCCTTCTCCATGGCCTCACCGAACTCCTCCCAGGCCCGAGTTTTTGCCTCCACAACCACCCGGGTTGTAGTCCGCTTGGCCTGCCGGTACCTGTCAGCTGCCTCTGGAGTCCCACAAGCCAACCAGGCCCGATAGGACTCCTTCTTCAGCTTGACGGCATCCCTTACTTCCGGTGTCCACCACCGGGTTCGGGGATTGCCGCCTCGACAGGCACCGGAAACCTTACGGCCACAGCTCCGAGCGGCCGCTTCGACAATGGAGGTGGAGAACATGGTCCACTCGGACTCAATATCTCCAGCCTCCCTCGGGATCCGGTCGAAGCTCTGCCGGAGGTGGGAGTTGAAGATCTCTCTGACAGGAGACTCGGCCAAACGTTCCCAGCAGACCCTCACAGTACGTTTGGGTCTGCCGAGTCTGTCCAGCTTCCTCCCCCGCCATCGGATCCAACTCACCACCAGGTGGTGATCGGTTGACAGCTCCGCCCCTCTCTTCACCCGAGTGTCCAAGACATACGGCCGGAGGTCGGATGAAACGACCACAAAGTCGATCATCGACCTACGGCCTAGGGTGTCCTGGTGCCACGTGTACTGATGGACACCCTTATGCTTGAACATGGTGTTCGTTATGGACAAGCTGTAACTAGCACAGAAGTCCAATAACTGAACACCGCTCGGGTTCAGATCAGGGGGGCCGTTCCTCCCAATCACGCCCCTCCAGGTGTCACTGTCGTTGCCCACGTGGGCATTGAAGTCCCCCAGTAAAACGACGGAGTCCCCAGTCGGAGCACTTTCCAGCACCCCTCCCAGAGACTCCAAGAAGGCTGGGTACTCTGCATTGCCGTTCGGCCCGTAGGCACAAACGACAGTGAGAGACCTATCCCCGACCCGAAGGCGCAGGGAAGCGACCCTCTCGTTCACCGGGGTAAACTCCAACACATGGCAGCTGAGCTGGGGGGCTATAAGCAAACCCACACCAGCCCGCCGCCTCTCACCATGGGCAACTCCAGAGTGGTGAAGAGTCCATCCTCTCTATATATACACACAATTTATCAAAAGTATATTTAAAAAATGTTTTTAAAAATAAACACAATGAATATAAACATTTCAAAATGTAAAATAATAACTGTAGATTTTAAATTATTTAATAAAAAATGTATATTATTTAAATAAATAATATATACATAAATACATCTTAATTTTGCCATTGATAAGTGATCAAATAAGCTCAAAATAAATACATATTTTTTTAAATAAAAAAATAATTATTTTATTATTAATTTATTTCAAATATGTCATTTAAATAAAAAATCATTAATTATATACATTAAAAGTCATTTAAAAAAATGTTTATTTTTGTTTAAATAATCAAACATAATATATATATATATATATATATATATATATATATATATATATATATATATATATATATATATATATAATTCTAAATAAATGAATGTAAATATTTTTCTTAAAATATATTATTTGGATATATTATTTAGATGCATATATAGATAGATCTGTTTCAGGACAAATTGCATGTTTAAGTATCTGCCTTGCTGTTTGAAGCTTGTGATATATTACAGACCTGCAGCTTCACCATTCAACCTCTCGCATGTGCATTTATTTACTTTCTGTGACTCGTGCTCAATGTTCCCCTTATTCTCTATGGCACACAATACATCAGCCGAATGCGGAGTAAATACAGTATATGGATGTTTACTCTTGCTTCGACTGTTCAGCGGCACGTCACGTGCCAGTGGAGCAAAAGCCAGAGCCAGCGCATGACCAGAGCGACGGGGACCAAAATAGGGAGGCTCATCAATAAGGATGACGCATGGCTCCCGTACTGACACGCAACTGCTGTTTTGCCTGGAGCTGCAGTGATCTGCATGGAAGCGTGGCAGGGCCACTCCATCAAAAAGAGACCCCCCGTACTGCTGATGAATGTCTCTCTTCAAGAACTCACACTACAGCAGACCAGGCAGGTAGCGGCATGTTCCCCATCTAAAGCTTTGGAGAGCCACCACTGGTTTGGGGAAGAGCGGGATTTAGAAATCGCCTGGAGGTTTGATCTAGGATCAGTTAGTTCTAGCAAAATGTTGCTCTAAAAGATTTCGGCCTTGGAATGTGTTAAAACTAAAGAGTAACAGCCAGTGACGCGCTGAAGATTTTGAGATTTCCAAAGGTTTCATGGCAGCTCAGAACTATTTTACGATATGGCAAATTCATATGAATTCATTTAGGTGTGTTCCAGTACACAGAAGTCACAGTATGATACATACTTTAGTTTCGGGGTCAGAGTTCGATATGTGTTCGGTACAACAGGAAAAAGCTACAAATCCCCAATGATATTTTATTTTGCACAGACTGTAGTGTTACACAAATGTAGCATGAGCCTTTGTTTTTGAATTTAGTTTGTAATTACAAACTTTAATACAAAAATAAGATGGTCTGACTTTTGATTTGTGAAATTATGCTTTAAAAGACACCTGCACAAAACAAAAACAGGCCGAATGAAAATGACAGTAGGTGGCGCTTATGGAAAACAAGCAAAAAAGTGTTTTCTTGGTTAGCGCTGTAAACAAAGCAGTGCAGCACTTATAAACACTACTTTAATATTATTTCTACAGAGGTCAGTGGAAAAGATAATGCCATTGAACCTAGTAAAATAGCAAAAAGTTTCCCATAACATCAGGTTGTGAAATATGTGCAGAGATTATTATTTTTTTAAAATAATTTCAGTTATATGTTTCATACAATCCATTTATGCTCCATTTTACTATTTTTTTTTTTTTTTATAAAAATAGTCTCCACTAATTTATATGAAATGTCCGCCTCTTAAAGTAGTAAAAACTGCATACAATTTAATTTGTACTTTTTCGTATGATATGCAGACACCCCACTGACTGTTATATGTGGGGCAGACATTCATGATTTTTTTCTCAAAATCATATATTTTTGTACAAATCACATCATACTAATTCTTACAAAAACGCCCCCCTGTAAAATAGCTACATATGCTCATATAAATTTAGGTATATCTTGATCATAAGGTTTGTTTTCTTCTAAAAATGTAACATTTTTGTACAAAAATGATGCACCAATTCATAAAAAAAAAATGTCCACCTTTATTGTAGTTAGGTTTTCTCTTAAGATTGGGTTGCGATATTTGTGAGGTGAACATAATTTTAGTAAATTGGTGGCTTATTCTTATGAATTCGTACAGTCTCATTCGTACGTTTTCGCACAATATGCTTACACTCCACTGACGGCCATATTTAAGGGTTGAGAAAATCGCGTTTTCATACAAATCATATCGCATGATAAGAAATTGCCCACTTATAAAATAATTCAATTTTCTATCAAGATCAGGTTTTGATATCTTTGGGGGGAAATATTTTTTGTTAAATCGGTGGCTAATCATGTGATCTTATTCATACATTTTTGTCCAATCTGATTGCACCCCACTGACGGTGTACAAATCACAGATTAATTCATACTAAATCAACACATTGCTCACGCCCCATTGAAATCAAGCATTTTCTAAAGTCTAATGCAATTATTTTGTGTCATTTTCAAATAAAGGATAATGATAAAAACTAAAGATTTCATGTGTATGATGGAGTTACAAGGACTGTGTTGAGCAGTATGCTGGTGTTGACTCCTATCAAACATTCTCTTTGCCTTTAACAGACTTCAGTCACATGGCAGCAGCTCTTTGAGAGTGGAGGCTCTCTGCAGTCAGTTGTCTGATCTCAGAGTGGTTTGATTCCAGCAAGTGCGTGTGAACTCCAAGTTAAGCAGGTGTGTTAATGTAAACTCTCTCTCCTATTGATCTGCACATGAACTGCGGTTGTTATAGAGTGTCTCTCTTGAGACCTGCTGGCTATAGTATTTTGAATATTTTACTCAGATAACTACACGCCTCTGAATCCTCTGGCTATCAGCATATAATTACGCTCAGAAATCTCCTCTCCACTGCACTGCCTCAGGGCTGTGTGTTTCAACAATCAGTAAACACAGTATGCCTTTCTGTGAATAGCGTTTTTCCTGTAAGGTTAAAAAAATAAATAAAAAAATAAACTGCCAACTGCCTACTCAGTTTGTTCACTGAATGCAGTCATCATACCATTAAACCACCTATATATATATATATATATATATATATATATATACATACATACATAAAAAGTGCATATTGTTTACTATGCAAATAAAATATTTTATTTTAAAGGTTTATAAAGATATATTAAGGTATAAACATATAATTCTGAGAGGAAACCCAAGATTTTTTTTTTTTTTAAATTGTGTGCTAAAAAGTCGCAATTAACCTTTTTATTTTATTTTATTTTGGGGTCAAATATTATTGTTTTACAATAATTCAAAAATACATTTATATTTGATCACTTTGGATAATAAATAAAGAGTTTTATTTAGGTTTTTATGATGTTTTGGTTGCAATAAATGAATCTCAGGAGACAACACGAAATTATCAACAGAAATTCTTAACATACTGTAAGAAAACTATCATATTTATATATCTAATATAAGTACCAATATTTGATATATATATATATATATATATTATTCAATTATAATGTTCAATTTCTGAATGTTTAAGATCGGTACTATGTTATATTTACACATGTAAACAAAAAGGTTTATGCATGATTTCCACAGTATTTTTCCCTTACTATTGAAGTCAACGGGGACCATTTTTGGGTGAGCTGTCTCTTTTAAACACATTACCCATTTAAGTGCAGGTGTAGGAGTGTAGGAAGATTGTGATTTAGCAGTTGTCTTGTGTTTAACAGCATTCCTCAGTCGAAGCTCCTGCAAACCTACACAAGTACAAACACACAAAACAACATGACCCCAAGCTGCTTAGTAAAGCTCTAGAATCCTCTGCCCTCTTGTTTACCATTTTTTCAGTGTCTGGTTGACAAATATTTGGGCAGGCCTGCTAAAGAGGGGCGGGCTATCAGGCTTTGGGATGGGGGTCTGGTGAAACAACACTCTCTTTGTCCCATCGCCCCCTCCTGAGTGTTTCCGTGGTGCTCGGGCAAGTTTAGGATTCCATTCACATAGCGCCTGTTTGGAAGGTCAAGCCAAGAAACGCTGGACACTTTGTCATTTTTCTTTTCAGTGAGAGAAAAGAGAGTGCAAAGAGAGGGTGAGTAAAGGTGAGCTTTGAGTGTGCTTTACCATAGTAAACAATGTTTAAAGAGTGCTGCAGGCCTGTAAAACGCTCGCTAACAATCGTGAAGAAAGAAATACATTTACATACACTGAAAAATAATTACAATTATTGCTAGTGAATATCGCAAACAATAACAAAGAAATAGGCTAAACATTTTCCCAAACAGATTTGAAAGTTGAAATAGAGAAATAATGAAAATTGGTGAAAAAAAAAAAAATCTGTGTGACATGCTTTATTATTATTATTATTATTTTTTTATTATTATTGTTTTGCTGGTGAAATTTTACTGAAATATATCTTATGTGCAAATTTGGGTTGGGTTTATATGTTGTAATTACGTCAAGCTTTCTCAAGGACTCCTCTCGCCCTGACCACGGACTGTTTAACCTCCTGCCCTTTGGGAGGCGCTTCAGGAGCCTCTGGATAAGGACCAGCAGATTCAGGAACAGCTTTTTCTCTACAGCGGGCTCCTTACTGAACTCTGCCCACTACTGTCTGATCAGTCATACAGAATACTGAATAATCCATTTGCACACTGAAATATTTTTCTATGCACTTTTTAATGTCCATGGCACTAGTGTAAATTATGTTCATAGTTTTTCTGCATATAGTGTACATACACTTATTACACATTCCATCTGAATAATATGTTCATAGTACACCTATCTGTATAACATGCTAAAAGTATTTAAAAATCTGTAAACTATGTCCATTGTACTGCCTTATCTGTATATTTATTTTACATTTGTAACATATTGTTACTTACTGCTTATTGCACGTCTGGTTAGATGCTAACTGCATTTCGTTGCCTTGAACCTTACATGTGCAGTGACAATAAAGTTGAATTTAATCTAATTCGATCATTTTAACTTCTTTCACAGGAGGTCATAAATGCCACTGTGGAAATGAATCACGCAAGTTATAATTTTGCTATAGCGTTTCCATATATTTGTGCTGTTATGGCATTTAAGTGTCATGTTACTTTTATGAATATATATATATATATATATATATATATATATATATATATATATATATATATATATATATATATATATATATATATATATATAGTTGTCACAATTTGCTACAGTGCGGGAACATGGAGCGAGGAACAAGGAGAACAGGAGACCAGGAGTACAAAACCCAGTAATTGATTTATATCATGGGGAATACACAAGGAGTAGACATCAACAATAACAGACAAAGAAACAGGGAACTGACAATAGGGACTACAAACTAGACACACCTGGATTCAATCAAAACAAACGGGGGACACCTGGAATGAAATCAATGCATGGGAGACCGAAACCGGGACATGGAGCACAACTAGGAACAGAGTATAGCGTGTCCTCATGCCATAACATGCTCTGGAGCTTCCTAAGCACAGACATGTGACAGTAAGCAGAACGGTACCCGTTCAGGGTGCCAAGGTGGAGCAGAGGATTAGGGAAGCCATGGCAGAGCAGCCTCTGAGGGCACGGTCCCAGCCCCCACTTCGGGCCCTTCTACAGAAAATTTAGGGAAATTTACTAGGCTGTACTTGGGGCCTGGAGCCCTCACTGGGCTTAATGCGGGATCAGAAGCCATCCCGGGGCTTGACATGGGATCAGGAAAACAGGAGCCCTCTGTGGTCTTAAAGGTGAAATAGGAGCCCTCCGTGGGCTTAATTTAGGATCAGGATCCCTCCGTGGGCTATACTTGGGATCAGGAGCCCTTCCTGGGCTAAACGCGGGATCAGGAGCCCTTCCTGGGCTGAACTTGGGATCAGGATAGCACTTACGTGCTGCTGGCACTGGAGGGCGCTCTGGAGGAGTAGGCACAACAATGCGCTTCGAGGAGCTGGCACTGGAGTGAGTCTTGGGGCTGGAATCGACACTTGAGCGAGCTCTTGGGTTGGAGCCAACACTGGAGCAAGCTCTGGGGCTGGTGCCGGCACTGGGGCCTCAGGAACGCGTGGCGTACTCACCACATGAACGCTTGGCGGGTTTGCCATATTAATGTTCAGTGGGCTTGCCATATGAACTGCTGGCTGACTTGACTTGGGAACTGCCAAAAAAAGTGGTTCCGGATCGGGATCGGGATCGGAGATTCTCCAGAAACCGGATGACTGTCTCCTTCCAGTCGAGGTCTGTGGTGTCCAGGAGCTCCGTGGGATGATGGAATGTCATCCCAATCAGGAACAGTGGTGCGAGAGTTTCCCCCTCGAGGGAGCTGGAGAGGGCGAGCGGCTCAAACGCCCCACAAAGACGATGGGGTCTGGGCTCGTCTGACACATTGTGATAAACATTGCTCGTTCCTTTATTTGGATGTGGGGGATCGAGCAGAACAAAAATCAAAACAAAAACTGAAATAAACAGGGAACTGAACATTCTTTAAATACAGACAATAGGGACTACCAACTAGACACACCTGGATTCAATCAAAACAAACGGGGAACACCTAGAATGAAATCAATGGATGGGAGGTAGAAACCGGGACATGGAGCACAACCAAAATTAGGAACAGAGTATAGAATGTCATCATGCCATAACAGGACAGGAAGAGCTAAATAAACTTATCACTGTATCTAAACCAACAACATGTTTATTAGATCCTGTACCCACTAAATTACTGAAAGAGTTGTTACCTGTAGCCGAAGAACCGCTTCTCAATATCATTAACTCGTCGTTATCTTTAGGTCACGTCCCAAAACCATTCAAGCTGGCGGTTATTAAGTCTCTTATTAAGAAACCAAAACTAGATTTCTAGTGAACTTGCAAATTATAGGCCTATTTCAAATCTTCCATTTATCTCAAAAATTTTAGAAAAAGTTGTATCTGCACAATTGAGCACCTTCCTGCACAAAAATGATCTGTATGAAGAATTTCAGTCAGGTTTCAGGCCCCACCATAGCACAGAAACTGCACTTGTTAAAATTACAAATGACCTGCTTCTTGCGTCAGATCAAGGCTGCATCTCATTTCTAGTTTTACTTGATCTTAGTGCTGCGTTCGACACCATAGATCATGACATACTTATAAATTGATTACAAAACTATACAGGTATTCAAGGGCAGGCTCTAAGATGGTTTAGATCCTACCTGTCCGATCGCTACCATTTTGTTTATTTAAATGGGGAGTAATCTCATATATCACCAGTAAAATATGGAGTGCCACAAGGATCCGTCCTAGGTCCCCTTCTATTTTCAATATACATGTTGCCCCATGGTAATATTATTAGAAAATACGGAATTAGCTTCCACTGTTATGCTGATGATACTCAGCTATATATCTCAACGAGACCAGATTCAACTTCTAAATTATCTAAGCTCACAGAGTGTGTTAAAAATGTAAAAGATTGAATGACCAATATATTTCTCCAATTGAATTCGAATAAGACAGAGATATTAATTATTGGACCAAAAAACACTACACAGAATCTTGTAGATTACAATCTGCGACTAGATGGATGTACTGTTACTTCCTCTACAGTCAAAAATCTGGGTGTTATATTAGACAGCAATTTGTCTTTTGAAAATCATATTTCCCATGTTACAAAAACTGCATTCCTCCATCTTGGAAACATTGCCAAGCTACGAAACATGTTATCTGTTTCTGATGCAGAAAAGCTAGTTCATGCATTTATGACCTCTAGACTGGACTATTGTAATGCACTTCTAGGTGGTTGTCCTGCTTCTTCAATAAACAAGCTACAGGTAGTCCAAAATGCAGCAGCTAGAGGCCTTACCAGGTCAAGAAAATGTGATCATATTACCCCAATTTTACAGTCTCTGCACTGGCTACCTATTAAGTTCCGTATCAGTTACAAATTATCATTACTTACCTATAAGGCCCCAAATGGTTTAGCTCCTGCGTACCTAACTAGTCTTCTACCACGTTACAATCCATCACGCTCCCTAAGGTCACAAAACGCTGGACTTTTGGTAGTTCCTAGGATAGCAAAGTCCACTAAAGCTTTTTCACATTTGGCTCCCAAACTCGGGAATAGCCTTCCTGATAATGTTTGGGGTTCGGACACACTATCTCTGTTTAAATCTAGATTAAAAGCGCATCTCTTTTGCCAAGCATTAAAATAATGTATCTTAAATTGTGAGTGTAGTTGCATCTGATCAAATGAGCATTCTTATTCTTTAGCTTGGGTTAAACTAATTAATTTTACTTTGTTGGATCAGCAGCTATGCTAATGATGTCTCTATTTGTTTCTATGTTTTGCCCTAGGATTTACACAAGCTCCAGTCTGGATCCAGAACACCTGAGAAGAGATGATGCTGACCCTCGGATGACCTCAGATGATGCTAACCCTGAATCAACAAACAGAACTAACAAATATTGCCACAAGTGTGACTGCATCATATAATAATTATAAATTATTAATAATATTAATAATGTTCATCGTCTGGCTGACTACGTCTTGTATTAATTTTTCTAAAGTTGCTTTGTAATGATTTGTATTGTAAAAAGCACTATACAAATAAACTTGAATTGAATTGAAAATAAACGCAGGGAGGAAAGACACTGCTTTACTTTCTGTATCTGTCTGGTATTCTGTCACGATTTGCTACGGTGTGGGAACACGGAGAGAGGAACAGGGAGATCTGGAAACCAGGAGAACAAAACCAAGGAATTTATTCATATCAATCAAATATATATTTATAATTTTATATAGTGCTGTCAAACAGTTAAGCACATCCAAAATAAACGTTTTTGTTCACATAATATATATGTGTATAATGTGTATATTTATACATAAATACACATCCATGCATGTATATATTAAAAAAAAAATGTTACATTTATATATTATATATATTTATATATGATATAAATTATATGAATATAAATGTATACATGTAAATACATCTATATATTTTCAAAATATACTGTGTGTGTGTGTGTGTATGTGTATGGGTATGTGTATGTATATATAAAGTGCACATAGTTTATTATGCAAATAAAATATTTTGTTTTGGATGCGATTAATTGTTTGACAGCACTAATTTTATATTAATGCCATGTTATTATTTTATTTTATATGATTTTTTGTATGTATTACATTTTTGATTTTTTTAATAATTTTATATTCATTTCTATTTAGTCCCCCCCCCCCCCCTTCGCTTTTGCATATATTAGAACTATGATGCTGTTACATTGAAATGAAATGAAATAAATATGATTTTGTAAAGTCAAAATGTTATGAGAATAATCTCAAAACAGACATTTTACAAACAGAACTTTTACCATGAAGAGAGGCTGTGTAAAATAAATAAATAAATAAACGTGTCCATGAATGATTAAGTGATGCAAACAAATTCCTAATTAAAAAAATCACTGTCCACTTCAATGTCTGGAAAACAGCAGCTTGAATGGTCTTCAAAACATCTCCTTTTGTGTTCTACACAGAAAGAAAGCCATACGGGTTTGGAACGACTTGAGGGTGAGTAAATGATGACTGAACTTCCAACCCTTTTGGTACAAACAGGGCCATTGATTATTCATCCACATTGAAGTTGTTTTCCATTTCTCCAGCAGCCCCCTCCTTCTTTTTCTCTCCCTGCTTGTTAACATTTGGCAAAATAAGTAGATCCACATTAAGTTAATGATCACCCGCCATGCAAATTGGCTGTTTTGATATTCAGATGATGACTTTTCAGCTGTTTATTTACCTTCCCATATGTCCCATGGGTGCTGTATGCTAATTTTATTCATTTCTCTGTCCTGAAAATTAGAGCAGGAAGGAAACATTGAGCAAACAAAAAGCAAAGAGAAGATAGTGTTCAAAGAGAAGGGCCAATACGAACCGAGCTCACACTTGTGCAGAAGCAGAGTGTAATTGTTTAGCTGGATGTGAACTCGCTGTCTAAAGAGATAGGGAGGTTGTCACATCAATTCGACACGGCAGAGTTCAGTGCATACAGATCCTGTTATTACGCTCATGGTGGGCCGCGAGGAACGCTACCGAAAGTCATGTGGGACCGAGACCTGATGCTCACTGGCCCACATGAGTGATCCTCTGATGTTAACGTGTGCATTTGGCTGAGGAAACCTTTCAGGGCATGACGAAACTCACGAGTTTGACATTCCTCTGCTAATACATGCAGCTCTGGGGTGCTGGTTTATATCTGTAAGTGGGTGAATTTCTCTACTGTTACACCAGGTTTGTTTACTCCAGGAGATGCTTACTATTGTGCAGAATCTGATGAATGACCTTATGAATGACACAGACACCCGTCTGTCAGGAAACATGGGAAAACAATGGTGTAGTTTTTAATCCCCCTAGTGGCACAGAAGAGTATTGCAAAGGTAATGATTGTTCTCGAACAGGTTTCCTTCCAAATGAAATTGTTTAGAAAAAGAGGGAGCACCAGCTTGTTGTTCGAGCTAGATGTTGACATGCTGGGTCGGACAAATAAACAAAGGTTAAAAGGACCACAGTGTTTACACTCCAATAACCATAACAAAAATTTAAATGTGTCTCTAAATTAAGTTGTGGAGTTTACAAAACAATGGCATTTTGGGGGCCTGAAAATGCAAATGTTTGAAAACAGATTTTGAAAACAGTTTTTAAAAAGAATACTGTTATGTTGTTTGTGTAAATGAAAAAAAAAACTCCAAATTTGTGAAAAAGGTGACTTGTGTTTGTATTACGTGTTCAGGCTATATGTGGGCATAGTATTTCTTTACAAAGTAACATCGCCATCTACTGGTATAGATTGAATAATACAGTGATTTTAGTCATTTAGAGCTGTGTGAATGGGGTTTGTTTTGATGATGGTGTCAACAGTACATGCAAAAAAAAAATAAAAATAATAATAATAATAATAAAGACATTTTCACAACAATAGTTGTTGTGTAAACATTCCTTTAGTTTGAAGCTTAAATTTTAGATAACCAAAATGAAATGTTTTGGAAACAATGAATATACCTACTTTTACTTTAAGTAGCCAGAAAACAACACCATACAATAATTTATTTTTTCAATTTACTATGAAAACAAAAACTGCAACATCTGTGGAATGTATTAAATCGATCTGCTTAGTGAAATTAAACATTTATAAATGAAGGGGAATGTGTTTTCGCAAGCATCAACAGTGTACCAGTTCTAATGCCACGGAAAATGTTTGAGCAAATGTTATCTGTTCTGTCTCTTGTCTACACTGATGAGCACAGAACACTGTTAGAGTGCCAGCCTCAGAGGACAAAAGAGAGCAGCGGATTTATCGATTGAATTACTGTATGTTTCGATGCTGCCACACAGATTTAATATAAACATGCAATTCCTTTCCAAGGTGTTTACCTTCATAGACATAATGGACTGTTTTTGCATCTCCTTTGTGTTTTTAACATAAACTTGTGTGTAGTTGATAGTTTATGGTTAATAAGACGTGAAAGAGAACGTGGTTTACTACTTAAATTGCCGTGTGACATCCGCTTTCTATGCATTTGCTTCAAATGTGTGCGCTCAGAAAACCCTATATAAGAAGTTTTAAATTGATATGGCTTTACAACGCATGATTTCAGCGCGATAAACATAGATAATCTGAGGAACAAGCTGTAAAGACACAGCCCTATTCCGGAAAGGGGACGGGGAGCAGCAGCTCATTTACATATAAAGAGACATGCACAAAAACAGCATTTCTGCTTCCACTCAAAATAGGAATTTTCGTTTATATTTATAGGAATAGGAGTCACGTGACGCGATGCGAGAGGAGGCAGCTTAATAGCGAGCTCCGCTTCAGTTTGCTACAATTATCCTGACAATTATTTTGATTCGGTGAAAATCACAAGTGTTCGGTCATTAAGTTATACTGGAAGCGGATAATGTCCAAAAATTCGAAATTCTCAGCCTGTGGCGACATAAAAAGGCATTTGCGTTCGCACGCGCCCGACGCTACTCAGGGTGATCAAGATGGCCGGGTTGTTGATCACGATCACGACGACGAACATACTGATGGAAGTCAGGACATCGCGAACATCTATGCAATTCTGACAAAGATCTCGGGTGACATGGAGGGAATCGCGGAGATACGGAAAACTACCGCGTCGGTGGAGGCTAAACTATCCTCTCTGATTACAAGATTGGATGAGGTTGAAAAACGTGTGGAGTTTTTAGAGGGTACCGAGAAAGAATTGCAGGCTAATCCGCCTGCCACCAAAGCTGAGTTGGAGCAGATATGGGACAAATTGGAAGACATGGAGAACCGGAATAGACGCAACAATATTCGTATCGTCGGGATCCCGGAAGGGAAGGAAGGCCAGGACATGGTGAGCTTTCTGGATGGACTTATCCCGCAATTGATCGACTCGTCGGGCCGGCAGCTTGAAATCGAACGAGCACACAGATCTCCCGGGCAGCGCCTCAACTCGACGGAAAGACCCCGGCCGATTTTGGCTAAATTCCTACGGTCATCGGATAGGGACTTTGTGTTACGGGCGGCGAGGGTTAAAGGCAAGCTATGCTGGGAAGGGAAGATTATTATGGTCTTTCCTGACTTCGCCAGATCAACACAGCAGAAGCGAGACAGATTCAAGGAATGCAAGAAAATGCTTCACACGAAGAAGGTGAGCTTCGCACTGCTTTATCCTGCAAAATTGCGAATCGAAACTAAGAATGGCCACAAGACATTTTCCTGCCCACGACAAGCTATGGCCTTCATTGAGAAAATTGAGTGATCGGTGATATCCTTTTTCTGTCTCCGCCTCCGTGTTTTTTTTTTTTTTTTTTTTTTTTTTTTTAGTACAGAATATATGTCAACAATACTTGCATAGTTATTGGTTACATTTAAGACTGGAGGAGAGACCATTGAATTTCATCGGTCATGAGTCATGACTTTTGGAGTAGCAAAACAGTCGCGTTAACGCCTCTTGAACGAGTCATGGACCTTTGGACTCTGGGGGGATGTTTTTTTGACAAAACGTTGGTGCGCATGGTTCAAGTTGAAGCGCATTTTGTTTTTTTGTTTTTGTGGGTTGTTTTGGGGTTCATGGTCACACTATTGTTTTATTATAGTCTAGATGATGTTGGCACGGCTACAACTGACTGTACATTTCAAATATGCCACCTATTGACTTAGGTAAATTAACATTTTTCACGTGGAATGTGAATGGGTTGGGGCACCCTATTAAAAGGAAGAAGGTGATATCAGCTCTTAGACGCAATAGATCTGATATAGTATTTCTCCAAGAGACACACCTTCATATGCAGGAAGCTGAAAAACTAGGCAGGGCATTTGGCGGATATGTGTTTTGCAGCGAAGGGTCAAGTAACAGTAGGGGAGTTATAATGTTAATAAAAAAGCAGTTGCAATTTAAATGTGTTAAACAAATGAAAGATACATTTGGAAGAGTCATTATGGTCTGGGCGGAAATACAGGGGCAAAATTTATTATTGGCTAATATCTATGCGCCCAATCTTGATGATCAGAATTTTTTTATAGATTTGGAAGTGAAGTTACGAACTCCTTTGAACTATGAGATTGTGTTGGGTGGAGATTTTAATTTATTAATGGATCCACTCCTAGATCATAGCTGCTCAAGAGTATATAACACCCCCAAAGCAAAATTTATCTTACATAGGATGTGTCAATCTTTAGGACTCGTAGATATTTGGAGACTTTTGAATCCAAATGGGAGGGACTATACCTTTTTTTCGAATGTACATAAAATTTTTTCTAGAATTGATTTTTTCCTTTTATCAAAATCTCTTATCCCTTGGTTATTACATGTAAAATCGGGAACATCATCATCTCGGACCATGCCGGTGTATGTTTAGACTTGAAGCCTTCTATAGAGAGGAAAAAATCATGTAGATGGCGTCTTAATACATCTCTCTTACAAAACCCAGTATTCCAAAAAATGTTAAAAACAGAAATAGAGAATTACGTAGAAATTAACTGGTCATCAGTATCCCCAGTGGGAGTGGCATGGGACGCTCTTAAGGCAGTTATTAGGGGATGTATCATTCAATTTGCCGCACATTCTAAAAAACTTAAAGCACGAGAACTTTTAGAGTTGGATAGTAGCATTAAGAAGATTGAAACAGAGATGAAACATCAAGTGACATCTAGTGGTCTTAGGGAACTAACCCAGCTAAAATATAAATATAACATCATTCTGTCTCAAAAGATTGAATTTTTGCTATTCAGGGCAAGACAGACATATTTTGAGTCAGGCGATAAGGCTGGGAAACTTCTAGCTAATTATATCAAACAAAAGGAGTGCTCCTCCATTATTCCATCTGTTAGATCTTCCAGGGGAGATATATTTACAGCTGCTACGGATATAAATAGAACATTTAAGGAATTCTACATAGATCTTTACAAACCAGCATCATCATCAACTGATGATGATATTATTAGATTCCTGGAACCGCTGGGTCTCCCTAAACTTTCAAATGAACAGAAGCAACTTCTTGATTCAGATATAACTCTGGAGGAAGTGATGGAGGTGATCAAAGCTTTGCCCACAGGAAAAGCACCTGGTCCGGATGGCTTCCCCGCAGAATTTTTTAGAGATAATATCAAAGAACTTGCTCCATTAATGCTAGAAGTTTTTACGGAGGCATTTCAGAGGGAGGAATTACCACCAACAATGTCTCAAGCTCTAATTAGTCTTATACTTAAGAAGGATAAGGATTCAAGTGAGTGCAAGAGCTACCGCCCAATATCGCTGATCCAATTGGATATAAAAATGTTGTCAAAAATCCTAACTAATCGTTTAAATAAAGTTATATCATCACTTATACACGAAGATCAAGTAGGATTTATTACTGGCCGTAGTTCTTCTGATAACATTCGACGGTTTATTGACATTTGGTGGTCAGTAAGGGAGGAACAGACACCGATTGCCGCCGTCTCACTAGATGCGGAGAAGGCATTCGACATGGTGGAGTGGAAGTATCTTTTTAAAATTTTAGAAGCTTATGGGTTTGGAAACATATTTATAAGATGGATCAAATTATTGTATAAACAACCGGTAGCAGCGGTTCAAACCAACGGTCTAATCTCAGAATTTTTTCCACTGTGTAGGGGGACCAGACAAGGCTCTCCACTTTCCCCGTTGCTGTTCTGTCTTGCTTTGGAACCTTTAGCGGCCGCAATAAGAAAAGATGATGATTTTCCTGGTATTGTAGCGGGGGGAGAAGTTCATAAGCTTCTGCTTTATGCTGATGACATTTTATTATTTGTTTCTGACCCTTGCAGGTCTATACCCTGTCTCCTTGGAATAATTGATACCTTCTCTAAGTTTTCAGGTTATAGGGTGAATTGGTCTAAATCAGAAGCTCTTGCATTGACTGCATTTTGCCCTGCCTCAGCGTTTCACCCTGGCACATTCCAATGGCCTATGTTAGGCATTAAATATTTAGGCATTTTATTCCCTCCAAATTTGAACGATTTAGTGAGAGTTAATTTTGACCCCTTAATGAAAAAGATTTCCTGCGATATGAACAGATGGGCTCCACTCCATATGTCAATGGCTGGAAAAGTCAATGTAATCAAAATGAGCTGTTCGCCAAAACTGAATTATCTGTTACAGTCTCTCCCATTACAAATACCTCTCTCCTACTTTAAACAGTTTGACAGATTGTGTAAGGCTTTTATTTGGAATGGTAAGCGACCTCGAATGCATTCTAATAAGCTACAGAGACCTGTCGAGAAAGGTGGTCTAGGTCTGCCTAATATTTTGTTTTATTATTATGCTTTTAGTCTTAGACACCTGGCTCATTGGTCACTTCCTCCGGAGCGCGCCCCCCCCTGGTATAAGATAGAACAATCTATCTTGCCTTCCATTTCATTGTTACAGAGTCTGTCTATTAAACTGGAAGGAGAGTTGAAAAAACATCCTATTATTTCACACTTGCAGACAGTATGGTTAAAAGTGTCCCGTATGCGAAGCTGTGACCCTTACCTAAATACTTGCTCAAGCATCTGGTTGAACCCTAAATTGCGTATTAATAAAACCCCCTTTTTATGGAAGGAATGGATTAAGAAGGGTATTGTTATATTAAGCGACCTTTATGAAAATGGCAGTCTGAAGTCATTTGGACACATACAACAGCAATATGGTGTATCTAGATCCCAGTTTTTCCAGTATTTACAGTTACGACATTTACTTTGCACTACTTTTGGTTCTAGTTCACAGCTTCCTAAGTCATCAGATGTACACTGCATGGTAATGTCGGCATATGGGAAGAGCCATGAAGCATCAGTGTACTATTCCTGGTTGATTCAAAGTCTTGGTGATGGAGCTTTACAAGCTCTTAAGAAAATATGGGAAAGAGATTTGAATCTGATATTCGATGATGAGGAATGGAATAGAGTTTTAAAGAATGTCAAAACGGCATCTAGGGATGCAAAGATCCGTCTTATACAGTTTAAGATTGTGCACCGTTTTTACTGGACTCCTTCCAGACTGTATAGGCTTGGATTAAAAGATACACCACAGTGCTGGAGGTGTAATACTGGTGATGGAGATTTAATTCATGCTCTGTGGTCCTGTACAAAAATTCAGGATTTCTGGGAAAAAGTTCATAAACACATTTGCACAATTTTGGATACTAATATTTCATTATGCCCTCAATTGTTTATTTTAGGGGGATGGTCAGATAATGCAATAAGAGACAAGCACATAATGCACTGGGTACAAACCAGTTTATTGATTGGCAGACAAATAATCCTTAGGAGTTGGAAGTCAGAGGAGGCCCCCTCTTTTCAAGAATGGTTAACAGAACTAGGTAGAGTGTCGGCATTTGAAAAAATGTCTTATAAACAGACTGATAAAGTAAATCAATACTTTAAGAAATGGTCCAGATATATAAATTATTTGGAAAATGGGAAGTAATAATTTTATAAGAAACTTGCTCACACTCAAAAGCCTAACGTGTGGTGGAATATGTATGTATTCTTTTATTTTATTTTTTCCTTATCATTGTATGCCGGGAGTTATCTCAATCGTACTTATTTGTGTTGTTGTGACCGGGGTGGGGGGTGGGGGGGTTTCCGAGGAAAAAAGGAAAAAAAGCTGATTCTGTACATATATGTTATGTTGCATTCTGGAAAGTTTGAGAATCAATAAAAAATGTCAATCTAAAAAAAAAAAAAAAAAAAAAAAAAAATAGGAATTTTCTAAATTATATAATACATGATATGTGTGGTAGTGTGAGCTGAAACTTCACAGACACATTCTAGGGATACCTGAGACTTACATTACATCTTGTTAAAAGGGGCATAATAGATCTCCTGTCAAATAAAGAAAACTAAACTAATTTGTGGCATATTTGTATGAATTTGCATTATGAATGCGATTCTGAAAAATAATAATAATAATTACCGACAATTGTAAAATAGTTAATAAATTGCCATGAGAGTTTCCTCTGCACACTGGGGTAAATGGGAATGAGATCTCATCATATCTAAAAGTTCTGTTTATTTGAAAAACAATAGACCTGAAGCAAAATCTGAACATATCAAAAACTCATTCTTTTTGGCACTGTTTTGAAGCCGCACACATGTATTAAGAGCAAATAAGCAAGTGCACACTTTTGTAGAGATTCACTAGATACCAGAGTGAGAGAGAGTGTGAAAATAAAAGTAAATGCTGTTTTCATGGAGTAAAGCTGTGGTACCCTTGAAGGAGCAGAATAATTACTTTGGTCAAAACAAAAGGAACGTGAATTTACTGAACTCAAATGAAAGTTCAGCTCGGCTGTAAACATCAACTCTTTTTTTGTTTTCCTTTGCTTTTGACTTCTTTTTCTCTCTAGGCACTGAAGCTCAATTAGCAATTTCTTTTTACAAAAGATTAATTGCCATTGTTGTTGTTATTCATTATAATGTAAAAGGATAGATAACATCTGTGTTCATAAATAAAAGTAGACTTATGCTTTTTGATAGCGCTTGCTGTGAAGCTCTTACTTTTGGTTGTTTCTTTAACTATGGGTAATTTTGGCCCTGTGGACCTTTAGAAAATACACAGAATTTATTTAATTTGTCCACTAATAATGTTGAACACAAAACACACAACATTCCCCTAATGTTAGTATTTGCTTCCAATTTAGTTATCTCTTTTCAGGAACCAAATATTAATCTTGCTAAATATCAGTGTGGCTAAGGCAAATTATATTTTACACAATTTCCATTATATTTCTTGAAACCATGTAAATATGCCTGCATTATGTGTGATTTCAATGATCTCAGGAAACATCAAACTGACTGTAATGTGTTGATTGATTGATTGAGGATAGACTGGGCTCCATGTTTGAGCTAATGACTGTTATTTTTCAAAGTCATCTGTAATGGATCATGTTGAAGGCTCTATTAGACTGTCAAACGCTGACCCCAGAGATTTCAGAGTCCTGTTCCTAACCATCTGACCTCTGACCTTTAACCTCATACTAAACATCACAGAAATCGTAAAGTAGTTTCTGTACACTTACACAGTAGTCAATTAGAGAAGCATTATAAGTGAAGTTTTCACAACGTTGCATTTAAAATGCAGTATATTTAAAAAATGCTCCATAAACCACACCCAAATGTGTAGAAATTGTGTAACGAACCCATAATTTACATATTTAGGACACTACATAAGTAACGACCAGCAAGCACAAAACGTTTTTACAAAGGAACATTTTGATTGCAGTTACTGTAGGTACAATGCAGTACATTACAATAAAGGATTAAAGAAATACCACATCTAAAATTGCTAAAATTGTTTAAATAAAAAATGATTTACTTATTTTGACAACTGAAATGATTGATAACAAGATGCAAAGATGAAAAGTTATGTTTTAGTCGCAAATATGTCTTAATTTTATTAATAAATTATTATTATTATTATTTTTCACTACAAAAACGAAAATCAGACACAACTGCAACATTTGCAGGATGTCTCGTTTGTTAGCTTGTTTTTCCAAACAGCTGTAGAGAATGTACCGTATTTTCCGGACTATAAGTCGCACTTTTTTTCATAGTTTGGCTGGTCCTGCGATTTATAGTCAGGTGCGACTTATTTATCAAAATTAATTTGACATGAACCGAGAGAAATGAACTAAGAGACATGAACCAAGAGAAAACATTACCGTCTCCAACATTACCGTTTTATCTTGGTTCTAAATAAATGCGACTTATAGTCAAGTGCGACTTATATATGTTTTTTCCTCGTCATGACGTATTTTTGGACTGATGCGACTTATAGTCAGGTGCGACTTATAGTCCGAAAAATACGTTATACATGTTTTTAGAATAATTTAAAATATTTTTTGTTTTTTATGTAAATGAAGTTGATGTGACATAATTGCAAAAGCAAAATATAATGGGAATGTGATAAATATAATGGGGAAATTAAAATGATTATTTTCCAGCTTTATTGAGACATCATGAAAATTTTATTTTATATAACCCCCTTGAAATTTCTTGAAGTTGTATTCATGAATGTATAAATATTGTGGTGAATTACTTGTGATAAAGCACAAAATCTTCTTACAACATTGCATTTTGGTTGCAGTTACATTACAGTGAGTTTATATATATATATATATATATATATATATATACATATATATATATATATATATATATATGCAAAAAAATGGTTAAACTGATGCATAATTTATGTTTGGAAAAACTAAAATGATTTATAACAACATGCAATTTTGAGAAAAGTAATATTTTCATTAAAAAATTTGTCAACTTTATGAAAACGTTTTTGTTTTTTTATACAAAATCTGAATATGGATTTTTTTTGTGTGGTTAATGCAACATACTGCAAGGGCAGAATTAAATATAATGCCTACATAATAATGCCTGCTTTTCAGGTTTATTGATACATTATAGAAGCTGAATTTGTCTGTGGTCCTCAGAAACAGATAAGGGCTGTTCACAGACAGCACGGTTTATTTTACCTTTATATCTGCCATGCATTGCTAAAACTCACAAAGGGAGTATCGCTCACACACACACACACACACACACGCTGTTACAAAACGTCAATACTCCAGGCTTCCAGGGAAGTGAAGTCACTGAAGTTATCCGTCCCTCTGGGAGAAGAGCCAGAGACAGTAGCTGGAACTAGTTCATAAACAGTCCCTGACTGAAAGTCCTTCACTCTGTTAGGCTCTAATGTTTGCGTGTTTCTTTATAAACTTCTGATTCCTCTAGAGACTTGTACATTTGTTTGGCGAGTACAGGTCTAGATCATTACAGACTTAGATATAGATAGCTGAATTAGTACTATAATCGGTTGGATTACACAGATTAGGTAATGTATTCTGAGTAGTTCTTGATTACTTTTAGATTACTTTTGACTCAGTTTGTGGAGAGAGAGAGAGAGAGAGAGAGAGAGAGAGAGAGAGAGAGAGAGAGAGAGAGAGGAAAAAAGAATTAGGGTGAATAAATATACTATGAATAATTTACTGGCACTGTGTAAATCATTTAAATTACATGTAATCATGTAATAAAAATATAATAGTATTCTGATTATGAGCAATTTAAAATGGAATATAATCTAATAACAAGAGCTTGATTTTTGGAATTTGATTATTTAATCCTTTTTTTATGAAATAATTTACTCTTTCCAAAAGCAGACATTATTTTAATGAGATAAACCCCAAATTACTCCTTCTTATTATTTTTAACTTAAAATATATGACATTACATAATTAAAGTTGTTGTTAATCTGGATTTATTGGGTCTTCAAACTCACGTTGTTGTTTTTTTCTTTAGTTCGCACAAAATCGAAAACTCCTTTTAAAAATGTATTTATTTTTTATTTTATTAAATCATTTACTTACTTACTTCATATGTCTTTATTTATTTATGTTTCTTCTGTAGAACGCAAAGTAAGATATTTAGCAGAATGTCCATGCTTCTCTTTTACATATATTGGAAATGAATGAGGACTGGTGCTGTCATGATCTAAAATTGAATGTTTTTCTCATTTATATTGATTATAACAAATAAATAAATAATAATAATAATAAATAAAGATTTCACATTACTTCACATACTTAAGTTTAATTTACTTAATAAGGTTTTCTTATCCATACAGTATATATATATATATATATATATATATATATATATATATATATATATATATATATATATATATATATATATATATATATATATATATATGTGTGTATATTTATTGTGCTTTTATGATCCTCTCTGAATCTTAAAAAGTACTTTCCACCTTCTCTTTGTGGAAAACAGCAACCTGCAAATATATTGCCTTGAGTTTTATACAGAAAATGAAACATCATACAGGTTTGAAATTACATGAGAGTAATGAAAAAGCAAGACAGAATTTAGATTTTTGAGCGAACCAAAAATTTCAATAAACAAATAAATAATTCTCAAAAGCTATTTTTCAGTTCTAACTGTCACCTTTATATTTAAGATTAACTCAATTTCTGTCATGACAGATCTCAAAGGGATTGGCATGGTAATGTACATGACAATGTTAATGTATTTGGTCTTGATGGAATAGATCTGCTACAGCCAATACATCTACAACATGATGCATGTGAGCATAAAATAAATATTGTTGCTGTAAATATAAGATGCATTAAATAACCACATATAGCATACATGAATCGCCTCATAGCAGATCTATGCAGGTGGAGCTGGGGAAGGTGGAGGGTTTCTAAAGCAAGCTGCACTGCTACGTCAAGCTCTAGTCAAGTATTTGAATGTTGAGCAGCGATGTCATTGGCTACCAATACAGGAGAGAACCAATCAGCTGTGCCATGTGATGATGATGTCATTAGGTCAGACTGAGTTAGACCCATCGGACTGCGCCATCGGAGTTTCATGCCAGAACATTTTGGCAGTGAAGTCTCATTAACTAAACATCTGTTATCATACACATTTGTCTGTTGACTTGGGATTTGTCCTCGACCTATCCATATCCCAAAAATCAATATCAATACAGTAGTGAGTCAGAGACAAATAGGCGGGGATTTGGAGGCGGTGTTGTGAATGGTGTTTGTTTAGTAATCTATTTCCACAGGGTTGCTGAGTGAAAGCAGATAGCGCATCTAATGATCTGCAGCGCTGCAGAGTCTCTCAAGCCTCCTGTGAACCCAGCTCTCGCACAGGCTCTCAAAGGCAGATGAATCCCACCCTTATCTCCCCTCCGCACGGCCAGATACACGCTGATTGAGAAAGATCCCAGTTGTCTTGGCTGCTGGAGTGTCTGCGGAGGGGGAGGCGGATGGCAAATGGGCCAAGAGAAGAGAGACAACAGGTACTGCATCACACCGACACAACAAATTAGATTTAGTCACGAGAGGAGGGGAAGGAAGAGTCGTCCGAAGAACGTTTACTGTAGATGGAGTCTCGGCTGTTATAAAGTCCTTTCCAGATAGCGATCTGGGAGACGACCTTCTTTGAGGTCAAGCAATCCCGTCATGCTTTGTGGCATGGGACAAATAAGAGCGGCCGGGAAAAAAGAAAAAAGAAACATGGTCTGAAACTCCTGAAAATAAGACCTTCAAACTTTCAGCTCTCAGGGGAAAAGAAAAAGAAAAACATGAAATCAACTCAATCATTATGTATGTGAGTTTGTGTGTGTTTGTGTGTGTGTGTGTTAGTGCTGTCAAACGATTAATTGCGATTAATCACTTCTAAAATATAAGTTTTTGTTTACATAATATATATGTGTGTGTACTGTGTTTATTTATTTAGTATATATGTATATAAATATACACACATGCATGCATAAATATATACATATAAATATTTTCAAAATATATACTGTATGTGTGTGTGTTCATATATACATAATAAATAAACAGTACAAACACATATTATGTAGACAAAAACGTTTATTTTGGATGTAATTAATCATGATTAATCATTTGACAGCACTAATATATATATATATATATATATATATATATATATATATATACACACACAAATCTTTGGGAAGTCACACAACATGACAAACTATTCTAAACTATCCGTGTTTTATTAAAAAGATCAAATTATTTAATATTTTACAATATTTATTGACCTTGACACTAAGAGGTTTTTATTATACAATTTGATACAATTTGAACGCAATATAAAATAATTAAAATAAGTTTATTCATTAGATTTTCAAATAATATTTTCAAATAAACAATAATAGTAAATGCCAAACTACTTAAGACTTTTTTTTATGACACACACACACACACACACACACACACAGTATATATTACGATTATAAAATAACAATTATTTGTTGATATCAGTTGTATCACCCTGATATCCCTTTTACCAAAAATCATTTTAATTCAGAAGTTAAGAACAAACTCATAAGAGAAGTGTATTAAACTGAATTGAAACTGAACTGACTGAATTGCATTTTTTTATGTGTTTAAATGTTTGTAAATGAATAGAAACAAACAAACATACAAATAAAATGTATATATATATATATATATATATATAATATATATTATTGTATTTTGTCAGAAATCCTGGTAACCACAGTGCATTTTTGCTAGAAAAGAAACCTATTAAATGCACACAAGCACTTTTTTTTGTTTTTGTTTTTTTGACAGTGGATCCATTTTCTCCCGTTGTGTGCAATTTTACTACTTTTATATCGAGCCTCTGTTATTTCTGCAGGAACAAGCCATTTGCGAATTCAGTCCCTTGCTGTTTCTCGGAGCAGTACGTGCTGATCAGTGAATCTTTAGATTTATTGACCTGAGTTTTTGTTTATGTACGATTCACTTTCAAATGCTCTGACCTTTTCTTTTCCTTGTCTCCTCTTGCCCTCTTTCTATAAGTCGACCTTCTTTCTGTCCTCAGTTTATATGGTATTGCTTATGCAGTAACGCAGCTCTCAATACGAGTGCATAATTACACTAATTCTAATCATTACAGACCAATTTTTCCGGCCGAGAGACTGGAATAGTGGCTTTTCGATATTTTAGATGTTATTTCGAATCTACTCGGTCACTATTAAATATCAATAAGTCCGACTGAGCCGCTGGTGTCAGTTCTGGTTGAGAGATGTAATTGTAAATGTCTGGATCGATGCCTGCCTTCATATGAGGTTGATATCCGTCACAGCAGATGGATTTTGACGTGTCTCTCTCTGCATACGGTCCCGGCACAGACTGCAGAATGAGTAGCTTCATAACAGACATTTAGGTGGGATCCCTGCAGAGAAACGCTGTGGCGATCATGCGTTCACTTCTTACATCAAGAGCGTTTTTTAAGCTGTTAGGGAGCGTGGAGGATGCTCTGCTTCTCGAACACGATGTGTTCAACTCAAGAGCCGGGAAAACCAACTTGCAAGTGCCATACAATTCATTATCTGCACCTAGATGTGCTTCAGGGCTGCACTGTGTGACTAACAGTGATGCTATCATTTGAACTGATAGTATGTTGATGTTCTTGTACAAATTTCCTAGACATATTTCACCCCATAACATTCTCGAAGATTGGGAAATGCTGGCAGCAGGATTTATAGCACTGCTTCTAAACCACTGCTTTGACAACACAAATATCTCAAAACGATTCAGTGTAGTGTCTCTCACAGCATATTGTGATTTTCCATACTATTGGCCTTTATTGGTGTGCATACACTTATTGCAGATGTACCGCTGAAGTTTCATCAGAAATGAAAGAACCAGAGCCTGCCATTGATTTAAACACGGTTCGTATAGCCTAATCTCCCAACGTCACTGATGCACAACTTTCTCTGGTGTCATTGAGCATTCTGGATCAGCATCTGGAGTCCCATAGACTCATAAATCCCCTCTGGCTTTGTGTATGAGTGAAGACTAAGGACTGTGCTAATGAGCATCTGTATAAGTAGAGGCAGTTTGTCTCGACCCAGTGGGAGTCTCCCATTCAAATGCATTAAAACAAAGCCACCGCAATGGCTTCAAAAGAAACTCAGGAAGAAGGAAGTGGAATCCATGCCGGCTGGCTCAAAGAACTCCAAATAGAAATGGATTTGTTTAGGATTAGACATGTGAATCCTTTAGTAAGAGAAAAGGAGAACTTTCCTCCTCCAATCTTGGCTTTAGACCAGGAAGGTCATCGTGCAGCTGTGAGAGTGTGGAATATTTGAAAGATTTGGAGCATTTGTTTTCATGTCCTGTTGTAATCAAATTAGCCAAAAGAATCGGATGAAACAAAGACATAGCAAGTGTGATACTCCCTGGAAAAAGTTTTATGATATTAAAGCTAATAAATAAAAATAAAACAGTGAATAAACAATCTGATTTAATTAATGTTCATTGGAATTTAAACATACTGTACATTTTCATACATTTCGAAATGATAGCAATGACAGCATGTAGTCAGAATTGTGAAATAAACCATAAACCATAAAGTCCATATTGTGGGATATAAACTCAGAACTGCAAAATATTATATTTGTGATATATATATACAAATATACACATACACAACAACAGAATCATGAGATATAAAGTCAGAATTCTGAGGAAGAAAAAAAGCAAAAATAAAAATTGCATTTGCAATTGGTTATGACATTCCAGGTCTGTTCCGTTGATTATTTAGTTAATCTGTATGCCTAAGTTTTCTAGCTTTTAGTTATATTTATCAGGTTGTCTGTTCAAGTTTGATATTGCCACCCTAATAGGACTGTTTATTCATTTAAAATCTCTTGTATTTTGTCTGAAATTCTAAAATTCTACTATTGGTTATTGCTGCTGCTGCAAAGAACAGGAATTTGCTACTGCTAATGCATACACCGAAATGGTGCGTATTGAGTTTTTAAGACATACTGCTGCTGCACAAATAGCATATATAATAACCTGGAGTAGATCTATACAGGTGGAGCTGGGGAGGTAGAGGTTTTCAGAGGAACTGCTTTTGTGAATGCTAACCAGCCATTTACATGAAAAGTGAACTATTTTGCCAAGTATTTTAAAGCTTTGAATATCAGCAATTTGCGTTACGGATCATCAGCCAGTGCCATCTACACTTTCATTACAGAACTTGGCATTAATTATATTATTGGATACTTGAAAGACTTTAACCCTTTTTTACAACCAGGGTGATTAGAACGTTCACTGTGTCATGTGATCAACTGCTGAATTCAAATCTGCTTTTGCGCTTTTGCTGTTGCGGAATCAGATAGGATGCACTGAACTAATATTGTCATATTATCACAACTATACAGCGTTTTCAACCATTTAATGCTTATTTTAGGTTTCAGACATTTAGATACACACAAATACTAGCAAAACCATACATTTATAGTTTGTAAAATACGCGCTGGTGTCTATGGAAGCCGCAATTATGATCCTTACAAATAGAATCTGACAACATGTTTTATATATATATCGGTTGTGTAGATAACTATAATATTTAATCTGCTCTTCTCCCAGTTTACCAGAGACTTTAACATGTTTCAGGAGGAGAACTTAACATGGCAGCGCTTATCTCCAGCTATAGATCAACTAACACGATCGACATAAGTGTTTAAACTACCAAATACATTTACTTGCACATATTTCAGAATCGGAATATCAGATATTTCATAATAGGGTGTGAGTATGTTTATGAATATTAATAATAAAAAAAGGAAAAACTAAATAAAAACGCTATTGTGGCTGCGTTGTCACAACAAGCATGACGCGTTGCCATAGAAACAATAAGGCGATACATTCTAAAATAACAGTCGCCTAAAAAATAAAAACCTTGTGTGAATGAGTTAAAAAATACATTTAAGTAGCTTCATTGTAATAAGGTAATTGTATTCAAGTGCCTTGTAGTGTAGTTAACTTTTTTTAAATAATAGCTAGCTTGACAATTTAAGTAGCTTGGAAAAGAAACAAAGAATAGATGTCCAACCACTTTTATATTTCTGCCTCCAGCACTCCTTCACCGCTGCACCAGACCTGTTTTTAGATATGTTCAGTTTCTCCAGAAACCCATTAAGATTGTGCAGTCGTCGTTGTCTGCGAAGGTGATACATCCAAGCGCTTAATTGTACTTCGACAAAATTCTCCGCGAGAGGCCACGGATCTCGAATTACCAAAATTATCTAAATCATAACACATCACTGGCCCAGTTTCTTGTATGCTAATGTAATTAAACACTTAGCGGAGGACTGGAACGAGTGATGAGTTGAATACGAGCCCCCTCTGTTTCCAGCGCAGGTGGGGGGGAGCGGCGGAGAAAGAGACAAGGAAATGAAATTGTTGGAGAAAAACAGCGAGAACAAGATTCCATTATCTCATGATCAATACGGCTATTTGTGCCATCCGTTCAATTCAGAATCTGTTTCCTTTGAGAGAATGGCATAGATATACTGAGCTGGATGCACTGTGAGTCGACTGCCTTGAGATTGTTTCCTAATGCGGGCCCTTATGGGATTTACTCTGTCGCAAAAAGAACGTAATGACAGGAGGTGGATTTCACTTATGTTTAGATGGTCCTCTACGATGAGTGGCTAATACGCTAGTGAATAAGCACTAGAGATTTCAGTCATCCATTCTACCCGCCCCGTAAGTGAGTAAAATACCATTTGAGGGGGCAAAAGAAGGTTATTTCTGAAGAATTCACCTAAAATTGGAGATGACAGAAGTTGTTTGTGGGCAAAATGCCTCCCCGCCATCGGAATCAGATCATAATTCCAGGTTGAATGCTCGTACTGTGGCGTTAAAGTGTTAAAATACACAAATACCTTTGAAATGGAACCTCAGGTGTCAAATTACACAGCCAGGTTAATCCAAAAATTTGCTATTTATGTTGTTAAAAGCAAATGACACAGAAAAAGCTTAATATCCTAGATCATATCAAATTAATGCGCCAATATTCCAGCAAAGCATTGAACATGTCTGCAATTTACAGTGAATAACTTAATTAGGAGGGCTAACTTGCGAGTTCAAATGAGATTCGTTTGATTGAAATGGCTCATATGCTGCTAATTGGTCCTTTCATGCAAAATCTTGTACCTTGGAGTCCTTTTACATCCGAAGAGCCATGTCATTCGAATTAAAGTCTAAGATTTCACTATAATGCATCAGTTTTGGAATGATCTGGATCCACGATGAAAATTAGTTTGACTGACATTCAAAAATAGAAGAATTAGTTTAACATGATGTGCGCATTAGTCACTTAAAATAATAGTGTTTTATATGTGAAGAGGGCAGAAAACTATTTAGTCCCCATTTAGGTTTAATACCTCCAACTCATCCGTCAGTGGTTTCTGTATTCAGTCGCTAGCGGATGTTTTTCTAACCTTATTTGTCACATACAGTGGGCTATAAATAGCAGCTTCCTGTCCTCTTCTGCCACAGTCGCAGTGATGACTTGGTTCACAGGGTCTCCCTCAGCATCCTTGTGCAGCAGATGGCAAAATGATTTGTGAGCTTTATTTAAACGTGAACCGTATGCTAACCGCTGTGGTTTATACAAGGTTCCCAGAGTCATGGTAAACCTGGAAATATCACACTGCATAACAATCATTTTTCATGTTTTATGCATGAATCTAAGAAAATCAGGGAAGTTTGTGCTTAAACCTTGAAAAAAAACAAACAAAGGACATCATGGTCCTATTTTTTTTTCCATAAATATCTATAAATAAATAACACAATATAAATATTTTAATATAAGTAAACAAATACAGTTTAAAAAATTGATTAATCATTTTAATTGTATTTATAATGCCATGAAACATTTTGTCGTTAACATGATTATTTTTTTAAAATACAATCTTGTATAGTGTGTAATATTGTAATATTACTGTGTAATTCACATAACATACATCTTTACACACTGTTTAAATTTTGTAAACTGTCAGTAGTCCACCCTCAACTTCAAGCTAGTGGTTGAACTATGTTGCGACGGCAGGCTTCTTCCAGACTGCAATATCCTTTTGTTCCACTAGTGGCGCAGAATATCCTTATCCACTGATAATCCACTGTTGTTATAAAATTTGTGCAATATTGTGTTAAATTCCAATAGAGAACTATATAATGGCTTCCGACATTTTGGAATATAGTGAAGAAGTTGTATGGATAACTTTTAGGGGCTCTTTAGACAAAACACATTTTTGTGTTCTCGCATTTTATTTTTATTTATTTTTTTCACTGCGCTGCTTTTCCATAGTTTTGTACGTAAACATGGATGTTGCATTAAAATCCGACGTCTTTTGCGGAATTTTGCGCATAACATGTCATTCTAAAAACACAGCTCAGGTTAAAAGAAGTTCAGCTTATTCTACTGCCTTGCATTTCTCACGTTTGTGTTTAAAAATGCAAAACTCTGTGAAAAGCCCCTTATGATGCCTTTTTGGAGCTTGAAAGCTCATTTT
This sequence comes from Carassius carassius, assembly GCF_963082965.1. Lineage (NCBI taxonomy): Eukaryota > Metazoa > Chordata > Actinopteri > Cypriniformes > Cyprinidae > Carassius > Carassius carassius. Next base: position 28,668,417 of record NC_081770.1, read on the forward strand.
CACTTACCATATGCTTTTTGTTGATAGAAAAGAGCAGCATGAACATTCTCTGAACATTCTTTCACAATTCATTGAAGGTTTACAACGACATGAGTGTGAGAAAATGATGGCTGCATTTGTATTTGTGGGTGATTTTCTTTGAACTTTGTGCATGTGTGAGTAAACTCAAGTCTGAATCATTTCCTGGACCAATTGCTTCTCTATCTATATGGCAAAAGCTACTAAAACTAATTTATATGTCTAAAATAAAACCTTGACATCATAAACCCTAATTCTTCACGGTTCTATATTTGTTCCCATGTTTGGGCGGCTTTTCCTGAGGTAAAATATGAAGTGAAGAGGAAGATCACAGAGGGCATTAGTTACGATTAGGAGTTTGGGTGGGTAGGTTTTGCCGATATCCCAGCAGCTATCATTGGCTCATCACACAGCCTCCAGGGGGTGGGCACCATCAATCTACCCGTCAGGGGCGGCCAGGCGTAGGCAGCCCAGCGTGAGGGAGAGCTCCGCTGCCTCCACACTCAGTCCAGACAGAAACAAATGGAGGGCTCTGGAGATTCAACTGAAAATTAAGAAGGCAAACGGTGTGATGCAAGCTTAAGAAGCAAAGCGTGTTGAGTGCCAGTGTAATCATCTCCTTTACAGTACATTTCCTTTTCACTCTTCTTCAGTGGTTTTTGCACACTATTCTACCTTGGCATAGATCACATCGATATGACTCACCCCTCATTCATAGATAAGGTTGCATATGAATTTTCCTACAATATTGGTTAGGAATTGGTGATATGAAGTTATATACAGTGTTAGCAGTAACAATGTGACAGGGGAAACTATATTTCTTTATTGGGGTTGTCAATTTAAAGAAATAATTCACCAAAAAATGAAAAATTGCTGAATATTTACTCAACCTAAGGGCATCCAAGATGGTTTCCTCATCAGACATGGAGAAATATAGCATTCCATCACTTGCTAACCAATGGGTCCTCTGCAGTAAATTGGTGCCGTCATAATGAGAGTCCAAACAGCTGATAAAAACATCACACTAATCCACAAGTAGTTCTCACCAGTACAACAATTAACATCTTGTAAATAGTAAAGCTGCAGGCTTATAAAAAACAAATGCATTTTTTTATGTTAATATTTCAAACCATTGCTTCAGGCTAAAATATGAGTTTTTGGGTCTACTGTTTCTTTAATATGTTAACGTTTGACTGTAAAAGGCAAAATAAAATAAATAAAAAAAACATGCATTTTGATATAAAATGTGACCACAGCGGCCGCCTCTCTTTTAAATATTTTTTTATATTGTATCCATCTCTCTCTCTGATCCTGCTCTGCTTGACACGCTCTCCTCCCACCTCATCATGAGTGTCAAGTTTATGGGGTCAGACCCGTTTACCCAGATATCTTAACTCAAAGCTAGTAATTACTCTCTGACCCCACTCTTTGGTCACTGAGATGACCGGCTAGCTTGTGTGGTCTGAAGTTGTGTGGCTGATCAAATTGAAAAATATGATTCAGATTGGGGCCTGTAGGTTAATGATATACTTTGTCACAGGAGAAGTCTCTGTTGCTGTTGATTTGCAGTTGCAAAAATAACCAACTATTCTGAAATAATAAATAAAAGATGCACATTTGTGTATGTAAAATGATATTAAAGTTAGTTCTGGTCTGCAAATCTTACTAGAACTTACACTTTTTTTTCTATTGGTTAGGTTATTGCACCAATAGGTGGCAACAAATGACTAGCTTCATGAGTGAGTCATGCAAATCATTCATTCATTCAAAAGCACTAAAAGTGACTACCTTTATGAATGAGTCACCTTATCATTAACTCATCCAATTCGAAGAGAAGCTAGCTGCTTTAATGAACGATTTGCATAATTACTTCCTCATTGAACATAAGTTAGTTATTTCAATCAACCACTCAAAAAACGTATTAAAAAAACCTAAAATTTATGTAATAACAATAATAAGAAAACTGTGTGTTGATCTATATTTCTGTGGCTCTGCGCTTTGTGTAACTACTTTTGTTGGTGGAGCAAAATAGACAAAGATGTATCTGGCAATATTGTGTCTAAAATGTAAGTTACTTCATATTACCGTATTTTTAGTAAACTATTAAAACAATATCACATAGTGCTGCCTTTTTGTTATTTCATTAACTTCACAAAACAGCCCAAGACATCCCATCAGGCACAGGATGTCAATTGCTATAACATCAGGTTGTTGTTGGATATGAGTTCGGACAGACGTTGAATTTTGAGAATGAAAATCTGGGTTGACGTCAGCATTTGACGCCAATTTGACGCCAATCACTGGATTTTGATTACACAACCTTAAAAACAACAAATAGCAACAGTTAATATCGACATTAGACGTTGCATTGACATTGAATTTTGGTAACCCGATATCGCAACCTAAATTTAACCAAGTATCGACCTCTTGAATAGCATTGTGTGACTGCTAGGATCGCTAGTTTTGAGACAGTTTTTTGTATTAGTTAAGTAGGGTTTGTTGCAGCTAAATTATTGCTGTTAATTTTAGGGTGAACTATTCCTGTCAGACCACATCCTCCATCTCCTCATATGTTTTGGACTTTTTACAGCAGAAAACTGGCGAAAATTGTCTACTGTAATTTACACGTCGGGCACATAATAAAAAACGGTTATCACTTCTACTGGGCCATATGAAGAAACGAGGCTAGGTAGTGATTTTTTTTTTAAAAACACATCAGTGTGAGGGGCTTTTGCTTCAGGGTTTACCTTGACCGAGAGCTTATGAACCCAGCTACAACCACGTGACCATGACTTTTTTCTCAATCCCTCCAGGTGTGTAACCTGGTGTGTAATTCATTACATTTTGTATGCCACGTAGCCCCTCAAAACCCATTTCCCAGATTATGACTGGCCTATTTGTGAAACCCGTTTGAGTTATACTCTCTCCTCTCCTCATTGATATGCCCTACCTGTCTGCATGTTGAATTATGTACTTCAACTGTATTTTTCCTTGCACTGGCCAAATGGTCCAGTGAAGATGGATTAAAATATACACAAGTTAATCCTATCAGGACCGTCACTACGCTGAATAATAATGCAGTTGCAAAAACCGACCCTTGACTCTGAAGTGCAATCATTTAAGTAAAGAAAAACACTGCTCTATGGCACTTGTTTTCATTGTGCAAATTGGCTGGGAACATTATTAAGCAGCCTGCAGTGATCTCCAATGCTGTAAAATAATAACTCTGGCCACGGTGTCTCAGTGACCTTATTTATTCCATTCAATAGAACAACTGAAAAAATAACAAATAAAATAAAAACAGGGGAAAGACAGCTCAATATCAACGAGCCCCGTGAGTCAGCACTATGCCTATCTCTTAAATACCTTTCAAATAAACACGAAGCTTGCGAAGACAAACAGTTATTAAAATTGAGTTGTTCTCTGAAAATATGGTGCATTGCAAAACATTACGGAATCGCATTCGGCCCTATTATTTACAGTGGACACAAAATCTATTTCTTTAAGCCACATTTAAAATGCATGAATGTCACTGCATTAGAAATGTTCTATAAACTTTGCTGTGTTCTTAATTTTTGCTTTTCGGCCTTAATATTTCATATCTCATGACGTTCAATAGTGTTTCTTGAAGGACTGTTTTGTTCCGCTGATTAACACTAAGCAACAAACACAACAAGCGGAGTCTGATTCATGGATGAATGAATCTTATGAGCCAGTTCTTTGTAACGAATCAGTCAAAACAACTCACATTATTTGATGATTTACACTGAGTAAAGATTTGTTAATGGAAGTGTTATGTAATAAAACAATCAAAAGAATATGCATAATTTATTTCCAGTTGTCACTTGGTTTGGTGTGTTGTTAGCCTATTGATGCAGTGAAATACCTGACTTAAATATGCACAGTAGCATCCTAAAATGTTAATTTTTATGTAATAATGAGCATTAACAATAATTGGCTTCATAAGTTTCACTTGGCATGAAAAAGATGAAAATTGGGGAGAGATATGCACAATGATATTGATTAAATTGCTGTAATTATGGTAAGTGATGTAAGTGCGTGCTGACAAGAAAAAAAATTAAAAAATTAAAAAATCATGAAATTACTGAGAGTCATAATTAGGGATTTAACATTTCTACAAGATTAACAGCATTATATGAATATGATGCAAATTGAAAGTGAAACTCAACCAAACATTTGTCATGTTTAATATTTTCGATTTCCTCCAGGCCAGGATAAGATGTCGAAGACATGTTTCTGGTGACTCGTAAATGCATCTATCATCATCAAAATATGATTCCAGGAATGATTCCTCAATCGTTTTATCCAAAGAGTAATAGGGATCAGTAGTCTCTCGCCGAAGTTGCCCTGAGGTGACAGTTGCTTCTCAGGAAATCGCAAAAACCAGCGCTGTCCTCGAAGCTGCCAGCCAAAATTTAGTCAAGAATCCCTGGGAAGCGCCATTGTTGCATAACTAATATTATTATGAAAGATAAATATTCACATCCATGTCCACTGGCTCAAGTCCGTCTGCCCTACACACTTGTTCATCCAATCACCTTGACACATTCCGGCTTTACCTTTACCTTGAGTTGTTTTCATTCATCACTGTGCCGACTTTCTGAATCCTTTCTTTTCTCACTGTTAATGAAAAGATGAAATTTTGTTCATTTAGTTTGAGTCATGCCACCATTGAAGTGCCATTTGTGTCCACAATATTGGACAAACATTGGGTTTGGACAAACATTTTATTGTCATACGTCTTCCATAGATAATATAAATGCATATAAATACATTTAGACCACTTAGGGGGTTAGTTCACCCAAAAATGAATATTCTGTCATTAATTACTCACCCTCATGTCGTTCCAAACCCGTAAGACATACATTAAAAGTAATTAAATTGTCTTAAAATCCTAAAAAACTATTTCTCAAGTAAATATATCTTGTTTTCGACTGGATTTGTACTGGAAAACCAGACAAGCCAAGGAAGTAAACGAGTTTCGCAGTGTGTGTAGGCGATTCCTTCATGTTGTGCCGGATGCATCAGGACAGATTAGCAAATGCCATGTTCATCTACATTTCTGGTTTCCTCCAACTGTGGTTTCATTTGTGACTTGCTCAGCTGAAGCTGATGTTGATGTCTATATGTTTTCTTGTTCTCTATATGCTAAAACACACACACTCATATCCTTTAGACAGCAGGTGGGCTCAGTTTATTGAGCTCAGACCTGACTCGGGCTACATCGCTTCTGGGCACCATGCTGTCTTTTCCCCCGTCTATTGTATTCATGGCATCTTAAGGTCACGTACATTCATATCAGATACAATGGCTTGGGCAGAATCGAGGCTAAAGTGAGGAGTGCGGCATTCCTGGCTGCTCTCCAGAGATACGAGTGGATTTATGAAGATCGGAGGCTAGGACAATGAAACGCCTTGTGGTTATTCAGCCGTGGAAAGGAGCTTTAAAGAGCCACTGAGACACGGTTCACCATCTCGTTCCCCGGGGTCTGCGTAGATGCCACTCACTCCTCTCGTCCTGCGAAGAGATTGGCTTGATGGGAAGCAGAGGAGGGAGTAATCCTCCCAGCGGCCGGCACCGGGAGATGATGATGAGGAGATGGCTCCCAGCACTCCTATGGAGATAATTACAACCGCTTCCCGCCGTTTCACTGAGACGTGTGTCTGTCTGTAAAGAAAAAAAAAAAAGCAGAAAAACTTTGAAACTGGAACTTACCAAGCTACATGTTAATTTGAAATAATTAAATTGTGGTTTAGCTGCACTACAAACTGTTAACATAACTTTTTAAATGAATGTCAGGTGATATAATTCACTTCTCCAATCAGATTAGTATTTATCTGGCACTAAAGAACAAGAATCTTAATTATAAACCAATTCACCCAGAAAAATCACACCTTCATGTTGATTTCAACCTGTATGTGGTTACATTTTCTGTGGAACACCACTGCTGGAGAAAAAAATTAAATAATGGTTTCCACTACAAATTCCATTACAAACCATCAACTTTTCAACCATTAAAAAATGGCTTTCTGAATGTTTTGGCACATATTCCATTAGGATTTAAAGGTTTTTAACAAGCCACCAATAGAAGGTGACCAATTATCTATCCATCTATTTTTAATTCAGCCAATTTAATGAATTTGTCTTTTTCATCTTTGATTTTACTTCGGCAAAAATACCTAAACATCACGAAAAGGAGTCGATCAAGAATGGTTTACTTGAGAAGCAACGCTGCATAAACTATATAATGACTTAAATTCAAAAAGTGTACCAGGGTAAGAAAAATAAAAAATGTAAACATATTTAACACAATATGTAAAAACACAAGTGATTTATTATTTTAGTTAATTGGTAAACAATAAATAAAAAAAATAATAATAAAAGAGAGAGAGAGACCAAATAAAGAATAAATCATCACAACACACATTTGGAGCACGGGAACGAGCGAGGAGACGAGGAATAAAATAAATGAAAAAGGTTCTAATAAAGGCATGCTGGGAACACAGAGACCACAGAAGACACCAGACTAACAAAATGACATTTAACAGCAGACAGAAAATGTGAGGCAGAACTTACTTTAAATACCCATTTAAATACCCCACAACTCATTCAGCTATAAAGATCCTTTTACAAAAGCCAGCCAGCCATTATGTTACTCTATTAGCCATTGGAAAAAGTTACTTGTTTTCAGAATAGTGTAGCTTTTCTAGTAACAACTGTTATGCTACTGAAAATATAGTTGAAGTATCAGTCTTGCGACTTTCAGTTATTCCCCAACACTGTAGTAGCTTTATGTGAAACTGCTCTTTTAGCAGAGTCCACAAGCCCTTCCTTACTTCATGTTGTTTGTTGGCATGTCGTAAAATCAGCACTTGCATTGCTCTGTGAGTGTACAGCCTGTACCAGTTCAAATGAAAACATAAAACTCAGTGTTATAATGTCAACAGGGCAACATATTTTATCTTGTAATGCACTTGGCCTCAATGTAATGGCGCTATTAGGATGATGCAATTTTATTTTTCGTCCTAGTCTCATAAAAATTACATCATTTCAAGTAATAAATTAAATCCAATAAACAAGGCGGAGAGACACTGGTTGTGACAGGATGATAGAGCATCCATCGGGATTCATCTGGTCTCATATTGCAATCCCGTGAAGCTTTGCCACTTGAAAGTCATTAAGCTGCTATTTGACCCCTAATCACGAGCATTCTGCAATCATTTCTAGTGTTCTTCAATCTCCCAAATGAGCATCTTCGTGTTTCGAGCCTTTTTTCGAGATGTTAAACACTGAATGCGAGCAAGCAGGAAGCTGAAATCCCAAGCAATTGGAAACTGGGAATCTTTCTTAGGTGGATATTTAGTATTATATTTTGATTATGTATTTTAGGTGGATCCATTACAGGTGTTTATAATGACATAACGAAGGCCATGAGCATATGAAATGTGAAATTAAAGTGTGAATGGTGCTTTTAGACGATGTTATTGGTAATGGCCCACTGGTATTGCAAATGTCCAGTAAAAATCTTTGTGGAGGGGGTTTGAGTGTGTGTTGCTGTGTATTCATTGATCTCACATCCACTATAGCCATTTCTCACTAAAATCAATTAAAGAAAATATTGACAGGTTATGATCACTTTGAAGACATAAATGGAATGTTCATTAATTTACATCAGTGTTCATAAAACTTCAACATTATAATTTGTAGCGTTGTATTCTAGCTTTGAAATGCTTGCACAAATCTCCCAACATGTCATGCAACTAATTCATGAGGTTACTGCTGATATTAAGTTACTGCTTATCTAAGTTCTGCTCACCTGAGTCGTGAATGTGGCCTTGAGGTTACGTATCATTACGCACAACCTCCAAATTCTCATTATTCTCTTGAGAAATGAGTTTATGCACCGACAGCCCTAATGAGTCACAATGGCCTGATAAACATAACGCAGTGAAAACAATGACTTTTACATTTCAGGCGGCCTCTATAGCTACGGCTAGCTCTGTTGTGTTAGCGCCTAACGGTCTTGAATAAGCTCGTAGTGATCAGTTGCTTAGCAATTAACTTGAATAAATGAACATCCAATTTAGACCTGACAAGGTAAAGTTGATTAGGCAACTAATGGTTATATGGCTTTATGTTTGTACAGGACAGACAACACATATGAAGAATTAGCTTAAGCTAAGAATAAGCAATGTTAAAGGTCAGATATTTTAGAGTTGGATTACAGCGGGGGTGCAAAGGAGGTTTTGGCAGCGTGTCTGATGTCACTTGCACCTCTGGATAGATTTATATTGAGGCTGGATTACCACAAGGATAAACACTTTAGCTGTCTTATCTATTGTGGCCTGGAAATGCCGCCTTGGAGAAAGCAAGCCTCTGGAAATTTAAAATAGGGTTGAGAAGTAAACGCATTAGCATGAGGCTTATCAGTGGCTTGGCCTCTAAAGAAGGGAAATCACTTTGATAAGGCCTTGGGGTCAGAGAAAACGTTTCAGGCTTGGCATTTGTAATGACTTGCAATGTGCAGGAGTACAGAGATTCTCATAAGGAACTAGGGCTGGGTGATTTGATGTTAAAAACCGTGTGACTAGCAACATAATAGAAGAAAAATACTCGTAAATGCCGTTTATGTACCTTTAAATAGAATGTACACACCTTTTTGTTGTAGTTTACTGAGTAATAATTGTAACTCCTGTTGGACTCTAGTAATGAAATGTACTGAAACAAATCACATGTGTGGCTTCTGCTCAGTTTCAAAAATGTACGCAGACCACGGTCACCTATCGATAAAGTAACTATGAAAGTGGTAGCATACATATTCTATGCACATAAACGTTTATTTGTATTATTAATCTTTTTTATTTATTTACTATTTTATTGATACTTTTCTGTATTGAATTGAATGACATATAATTGACTTAATTGATGTTTGCCAGATAAATCTTATAGTTTTTCGGTTTGGGAACAGAGCAGATTTGATATTTCATAGTACATTTCATAATAATTTAATAGCTTTAAACTTATATATGGAAAGTGTTTACAGATACAAACACACTGTATAGTTATACTATCTCAGCAGCCTCCACATTTTTTAAATAATCACTAAATAAGACATATATATATATAAAATTTAAATTTTTGCTGTTTTTTATTTCAATACCAAAATAGTGTTTGGTGTCTCTAAGTTACTATTATAGATTTTTATTGAGATTTTAAATCACCTTTAAAGCATCTTCCATTTTCACTAGTATTTTTGTAAATATTTATTTATTTATTTAGTTCCATTCGTATTTGGTTTGGCTGTTTTCATATACGTCTATGGAGTTTTAAATTGTTTTAGTTTTGCTATTGTAGTACATCAAGTTAAACTTCATTGAGACTCTCTCTCTCTCTCTCTCTCTCTCTCTATATATATATATATATATATACATATCTATATATATACACACACAAAGTAATTAACGTTTTTGTTCCTTTTACTTTTTGTACTGTTGATCCTAAATTCTTGAGACCTCTCTTGCCATGCTATAAAATGACTCTTCTTCTCCAGCGCTGCTAATGAAAGTCTGCCGCATATGTAGTCTATCATATCGAGATCTATTTTGGGCCTTATTGCAGGTGTCATCTCAAGATAGAAAACATGAGCAACTGGAACAAAAATATTCCAGACTCCTGAACTCCGCGTTCACCCCGTTCATCTCCTCACAAACCATTTCAATCATATCCAGCAAAACAATGCAAGGGAAAGCAAGCAAGCACGGTGCCCTAGTGCTGCTAGCGACATTTTGCAGAAAGCTGAGGCATATTGAAGGTCACTCTTAATAAAACTCAAAGCAGCAGCCGGGCAGACCAACATAAGCGCGCAGCTCAAGGATGTCTGAATTTCTCTGCGGACAGTGAGAGAGAGAGAGATAGAGAGAACAAGACAGCGAAAGAGCAGAGTGATAATGCTACCATGCTAAGAGGGATTTTCTGAGGACCTTAAAAGGGCAAAGTTCACCCTGAGGAGTCAGAGACGTTGGCATTAGCTTTGCTTTGAAAATCTCAAGAACGTGGGTAACGATAGCTCGGTGCAGGCAGTCATTTTATGGAACAAGATGCTACAGAAAGGACTACCCCACTGGAAAATCTAGCTAGTGTGTAATGGAACATGCTATTATTATCACATTTTTTTATTAGTTTTTTTATCTTGTCTAAAAATAATCATCCTTAAAGCAGGGTGAATTGTGGAAGCTCAATTTCACTACACTAATTATTTTTATCTGACGATACAGAAATGTGTGTTGCAATTCTGAGTTTATAGCTCAAATCATATTTTATTTTATTTTTTTTGAAAAAAAAAAAAGAGTCAGAATTGAGAAATATAAACTCAAACAAACAAAATTTCTGAATAAAAAGTCAGACGTGTGAGAAGTCACAATTACAAAAAAATTAATAAAAATAAAAATAAAAACAACAACAATAGAACAAAACATCAGATTTGATATCTCAATATTTTCACCAGCTATATTTATATGTATTCATAATACAATATATTAATATTTCTTTTTTTTTTTTCTTTTTTTTTTTCTTTTTTTTTTTGTGAGACTGAAATTCAGAATTATGTGGCACAAAAGTCAGAATTTCCAAAAAGATAAAAATAAATTAATAATAATAATTATATTCAAGTTTAATTCAATTCAAGTTCTGGTAGCTAGTTTATTGCAGGTTAAAGATGGTGGACCAACAACAAACTGACTACCAGGTTCCAAACACAGCTAGCAGCTAATGCTAGGTTTGCCAGCAGTAAAGAGCTTGACTGTTTTCAGTATTGTGGCCTCCATAACTACAAGACTGAGAGCAACACTGGCAACTAATCAACCACTAACTACTAATAAAGGTTCTGGTGAGCTAGCAGCTCAGCAGGGAACCTTTGAAAGCTGAAATTAGTTGGTCCTTTGTTTACATTCGTAAATCTGTCACAGTTTATTTCCCCAAGCCTGGTGGCTGTTTTTTTCATTGCCAAATTTCAAAACCTTTTATAAGGTCTTGATAAATTATTAATTCGGCAATAAATCATTTGCTTGTACTCTAAAGAAATGCAATTGATTTTTTTTTATTCATTTTCAGAAATTTCATTAGTGCTGCTAAAGCACCCATCACTACTACTTTGCTTTACTCCTAACCCTAAGTATTAAACTTGATGCATAACAGTTCTGCAGACATGATTGAAACCAGAAATAATTTTTTTAAGCACCCACCCAGAACAACCTAGAACTATATAGAAGTTGTCTGGTCTGAGTCATGATACTTAAAAAGAAAAAAAGAAATAATTATAGTTGACTTACTCTAGAAATTTTTCTAAATGCAAACTTACCTTTGAGCAAGACCAAAAATATCAGTTACAGTAAAATGTCATAGTCACCTGTATATTCAACTCTGTTTCTAGTATATAGCTTATGCGGCCGTCCCTTGAAGAAAAAATGAGCAACTTGGACCAAGAGACTGAGAAGGTCAACTGATCATTAACGTTTCCTGCACTGAAAAGTGACCTGTACGGGAAACAAAATCGATTAGTTCACCTCCCGAGTCCTCCCATGCATGAAAGAATGTTATGCATTCATGGTCACGAAAATAATAACGAATAGCTCTCTGAGACAACTCGTTACTTCTGAGTCCTATAAAACAATCGTTGAAAATGAATGGATCGTTCATGAGTGACCCATGACTACTCCTTTACAGCTGCGATGCAACATCTTTGTATTATGGCGGTGACTCTTGCATGGGTAAGCAGCACTCAGGGTATGTTTCTACGACAATGATGTGCTACAAACAGAAATGATTTTTCTTTACAATTTTAAAAAGTTTTGCATATACGAAAATTGTCAAAACTATCTACCCTTTACACGGATCCGCAATAATGTCTTAAAGTGCTGTATAATGCATGCCAAGCCAGTAGTTGGTGATGTCACTTTGTAAAAAAATCTAGTGCTGTTAAATGATTAATTGTGATTAATTGCATTCAAAATGAAAGTTTTCGTTTACATAATGTATGAGTGTGTACTGTGTATATTATATATATAAAAACACATGCATGTGTGTGTGTGTGTGTGTGTGTGTGTGTGTATGTATATATATATATATATGCATAAAATACTATATATTTCCAAAAAAAAAAATTCCAAAATCCATACTGAATGTGTTTAAATTTATGTATACATAATAAATAAAAAAAGTACATATACATATATTATGTAAACAATTTTTTTTACTATTTTGGATGTGATTAATCGTTTGACTACATTAAGAAAACAAATGCGTGTCTATAGATGGCTATATGCATATGATGTCACGGTTTTCATAAATTCGCATTTTTGTTGTCTACACAGAGATGATAATGGTTTTGTTTCCAAAAACTCACACTTCAAAACTTGTTTTGAGAAGCTTGAGTTTTTGGGCACCCAAAATGCCAATTGAACATAAGTGTTTACAGAACATTATTTTAATTATTAATACTTTGCATCTTAAAGGGATAGTTCACCCAAAAAATGAAAATGATGTCATTAATTACTCACCCCCGTGTAATTCCAAACCCATAAGACCTTCATTCATCTTCGAAAACAAATATATTTGTTTTATATATATATATATATATATATATATATATATATAACAAATATATATATTTTTTATGAAATCTGAGAGCTTTTTGACTCTAAATAGTCAGCAACACAACTCAGAAGGCACAGAAACATAGTAAGGACATCGCTAAAATAGTTCACGTGAGATCAGTGGTTCAACCAGAATGTTATGAAGCTACAGGAATACTTTTTGTGTGCAAAGAAAACAAAAATAAGGATTTATTCAACAATTCTTCTCTTCCACCATTCTCGGGATTACCACAGTGCAAATGGCAGGGTCAAAAGGCTTATCAAAATTATCTTAATGTGTGTTCCAAAGATGAACGGTGTTCTTACGGGTTTGGAACGACATGATGGTGAGTAATTAATGACAGCATTTTAATTTTGGGGTAATCTATCCCTTTAAAATAAATATTGTCTGCTTTGTATTCTTTAAAACCAAAGAATATTTAGTAATTGTGGTGCTGCTTATTAAGTGGTAAAAACAAATGTTCAACAAAAGAAATCTCAGTAAAAAGTTGATTTATTTCCCGAAAATGATGCATCGCTTAGCCTTGGAAGCTGCTCCAGAGTTTGAGTTAAGGGCACTTCTCTTTGGCATTTTTAAGACCTGCGACAGTCTTGCGCACTTACTTATTGTTACATGCACGTGCTCCCAAGTAGCCAAGACCGCAAGTGTGGGTATTTGTACAGGCCCCTGAAATGGGTGCATTAGACAAAGGAGACATGCAAAATGTTGAGGGTTGGGATACTCCAGGAATGTGGGTGGGGATTTGCATCCCCCATTTGATGTGAGCTGATTATATTCTTGATTGCATGTTTCAAACATCCACCTTAAAAGATCTTAGTTTATTCAAGGTGTCCTTAAGGTTCAGGGAAGGCATGACATAGCCATGCCACTTAACAGAACTACTGTATGGTGTGTCTGCACAACCTGCCCTTGACTTTCCTTGGAAATACACGGACACCATGCCACTTTCCGATTCGCTGCTTCCCAGGGACACTTTTATCCAATTTCAATATGTATTTCCATTTGAATTAAAACCCTCTGTGATACATGAGTCCTTAATCCTGTCCTAGCACCCCACTACAATACCTTGACCTGAACCCAGTGGAGTGACTCTGAAACTATGCTGTCTGCAATTCACAATCTGCAGGCAGTTGACTGGGCCACCAGCGCTACGTCCGTTAATAGATATTCACTCCGATAGCTTCCTAAATTTACCTCCTGCCCTAAAAAGGTCCAGGACCCTTGAGGTGGCAGCTGATAATGGGGAGTTTTTGGCATTCCCGTCAGATTTTGCCTCAAACTCTTCGTCTTATAGTCACTGAGCTCTTAAATACACCAGACCCATGCGCCTCAGGACACAACTTGTCTAGTCAGTGAAAGAAAGGAGGAAAGAGGCAGTGAAGAAGGAAAAGCAGCTTTTAAAAGCCCAAGTTATCTTTTCCCTCTCTCCTGTCCTTTATCTTCCCTCCCCTCCGCTCTGCCCGAGAGCTGTCGATGTCTTCTTCTAGTTCCTCTTTTACTTTTCTCGTCTCTCGTACTGATTGTGAGGAAAAGAGCCTTGTGACCAGAGGGGTCTTAACTATTTCTCAGAACATACATTAAATATTCATGGCATTAGCATATGCTCGCTCCAATACTGATTTAATTGAAAACATCTCTTTAAAAAAATTTGAAGATGTGCCCTTTCCGCCCGGAGAGACGGCCTGTGGCTAAATTAAAGCTACTTGGCCTTTTAAATGGCACATTTTAGTGGAGAACATGGAAAGTGCTAGACCACCCTGTAGTGTGAGACGAGAAAGAAACAATGGAAGGATATTTGCAACTACCTCTTTCTCTACCTGTAATTGCAGTGTGTGTGTGTGTATATGTGTGGAAAGTCGAGATACTCAAAATGAGAAAAGGTAGACAACTGACTTGCTTGTTTATCAGTTTCTTTGGGCTTTTATGGTTTTCCTGAATGCATTGGCATCACAAACAGTGTCTCAGTTAAAAGTTTGTTTGCAGAGAAGGAAAAACTAGTACTAATACTTATTTTTAGATTTGGAGATTTTAACTTAAGGTGTAATGTGATAGCTAAGGTGTGCTATTACGTCTATAAATGATCAGACTGCTAACACTCACATCAAGAAACCAGTTCATAGAGAGATGGAGATGGACTCTTTTGTCTTGGCAAGTGACCATCTAGCAACACTCTAGACATCATTTGAACTATTGACTTTTAAAAGCCAGCTTGTATTGTGCGATACCTGTGCTGACTGCTGTAACAGGATGTTTTTTGTGGAGCATTTTGTTGAGTCACAATTTTCCTCTGAAACATATTTGCTTGCAGTTCCAATATCCCCATTTCAGTTGGCTTGTAAGACCCACAAGCGAATAAACTGTGAAATAGGGAGATTAAAGTGGATAACATAGAAGAAGAATTTTAATGCATTTCTATTTCCTAGACAAAAAAAAAAAAAATAATAAAACAAATCATTTACCTCTCAAACACTCCAGGAGCTCATGTAAAGCTTGTGAGAGGCTGTCGCTTTAAAGACGAGGAAATTCTGAGACTTAATTTGATTAAATTCACCTGCCTCTCACTGGGGAAATAACACAAGTATGGAGCTCTGAGATATGTGGTCTTGTCACTGCTAAATGCTTGTCGATGACTTGACAGGAAGTGACAGCTAATACTGACTCCAGAGTC
Organism: Carassius carassius; assembly: GCF_963082965.1. NCBI lineage: Eukaryota > Metazoa > Chordata > Actinopteri > Cypriniformes > Cyprinidae > Carassius > Carassius carassius. The sequence goes on from NC_081770.1 coordinate 28,683,775, forward strand.
GCAATTCTCTTCATGATTGCGTTAGCAAAAAGCATATAAACAAGCATCCCAAGGGTCCCTTTTCCCAGTGACAAAGTGAAGAAAGCATATATAAGTGCAAACTCACTCCTAGTAATGGATGACAGGTTTTTGCATGGGTTGTTTTCCTGTTGGTTGGATTAGAGTCTGATACTATTCAAAAAGTAAGGATTTGGAAATGGAGTTTGGGGTTTGTTTATGTTGATAAGTGTCAAGTAATCCAAATTACAGGGGCTCGTTCTTCGTACGTTGCTTATTACATCCGAGATCAAATGACACATCCAAGATGATTTCATCGTGCTAATCATAATCCGGCTAATTGAGTTCAATTGCATAATAACTTTACTTAATTTATACTTGTATGCTTTATGGCTGCAGTATAAGTTGCAGGATTCCACATCTACAGAAAGGCCTACAGAATAGTCTGCACAGACAGAGGAGACATAGGCCTACAGGTGGGCAGTGTATAGCCAACTTTTCCTTTTTATTTGTTGCATGAGGCATGTGTCTAATATCTCTTGTTGCAGGCACTTGACCACTGGCTTTTCTTTACAAAGAACAATTGAAATAAAACTCAAGGAACTAAGCATATTTGTCTTTTATTAAACATTTAATGAAAAGTGTTTTTTTGGCAATGTTGTGTAATATGGCACATGCAACAATGTCACAGGCCCTGTCAGGTGTGCAACCCTCAGACTTTTCAGACACTGAAATCTTCCCCTTTAGATAGCCAAAGTTAATCTCATTGTGTGCCCTTGTCCTGGAGCTGCAACTGGTTTGGGTCAGGGAATGGGGTCATAAAACACCTGTCTGCAGGCAGGAACATGTCATAATCACCTATGAAATAATGCAGTTCTGTTAGGATCAGCATAAGTGTAATATAGCTTGATATTTAATTGTGGAACTTTCCTTACCACTTTTCAAATAATGTGCATAAATGTGAATCTCTGCAAATTCTTAAGTCATGCACAGATCCTGGCCATTTGCTGTCACATTTGTGATATGGGAGATTTGTCAACTGCCTTTTTTTATTTGATATAATATTATTAATCTGGAATATTAAGAATCACAATAGTAATTGGGCTGCACATTTACATTGTGAACCCCCTTTCTGTTCACATAATCCCCTTCATTGAGGCCTTGATGGCAGTCTATGGTCTAGCATAAGCCTGAGTGACATATACTGTAATCAGCATGGCCATGATTGCATGATCCTCATTAAAAAAAATATTTAAATAGTCTAATAAATAGTATAGTCGTCTAATAAATAAAAAAATAAAAAACTGCTTAAAAAACTGCTTTACAACTTTGGGTCTAAAGTGGCTTGGAAATGACACCAAAAAAAACTAAAACTGTTTTTTAAACCTAAAAGCACCAGGCAAACTCCGAATGGCACGACAGACAGCACTTTCCATCAAGTTCTCCGCATCTCCAATAGTACTAGGCTATAAAGGAAAGAGCCACTCGCAAATAATCTTAGGGTACAGTTTGTTCTGTAGTTAAAGCCCGACTCCGACAAGTAGAAAATAAATGTGCCTTTCCAACAAATTAATAATGTAAACGACAATCTCAAGAGTCACAAAAAAAAAAAAAATTATATATATATATATATATATATATATCTCTCTCTCAGAAAGTGCACTATCGCGCTGGACTTCCCGTATCATCTCCGTTTATGAGCCGCAGTCTAATCCTGTTTACATGAAATAAGCCTGCTCGCGAGCAGGTTTAAGATTGCGCACCTGTTGCTATGACAGCAAGTCTGGGATGAGTTTCGAAGAACCAAACAATCCAAGATCATGCCAAATCGTCAACAATCAAATCCAGCTAACTGAGTTAGCGACGTACAAAGAACGAGCCCCAGGGGAAACTAATAGATGACCCAAAATTAGGATCCTGTGTTTATGTCCATCAAAGAAACCTTCTCGGTTTTTAAAAGAAAACCAACCTTAGAAAAAGTTGTTTGTTTCTGCCAGAGGGGAGTATAGAAGCACCTGTTTCCACCTGTTTTCAGAGTAAACATCAAAAATAAATAAAACAGGCAATTATGAGAGTTTAAAGAAGAAGTCCCGGTTGTGAGATAAAAAGCCGCAATTACAAGAAATAAAGTTAAAATGGGAAGACATGTTGCAACTAAAATAAAGTCATGATTGGGAGGTATAAAATCGCAAATGGGTAATATTAAATAGCAATCAAGAGAAATAAAGTGGCACTAGCGAGTTGCGAAGACACAATCAGGGGATAAAATGTCACAAAAAAGAAATAGTCGCAATAAAGAGAAAGTTAGTTGTTATTGAAAGGTATAAAGTCGGAATTGAGAGATATAAACTCACAATTGTTAGAAATAAACTTGAAATTGCAACTATATCACACACAATACGAGTTTTATAGGGAGAAAAAGTGTCACAGTTATGAGAAATAAAGTCACAAGCAGTTGCTTGAAAAGCTGCATTTATGAAAAGTTGCAGTTGGAAGATATAATGCTGCAAATGCAAGAAATAAAGTGAAATTCCCTCTTTTTTTCAATCTGACAGGCTTCCATATGAAAGCGAATTTCTAAAGTACAGCACACTAACATCTACAGTAATGTTTCCGTTTCATTGTTGTGATTGTCAAAGCTTGATGTCCCACAGTCTGTCATAGCAAGTTTTTATTCTTCCTCCTCATTTTGCATTTTAGTCTCTCTCTCTCTCTCTCTCTCTCTCTCTCTCTCTCTCTCTCTCTCTCTTTCCCCATTGTGAGCTTTTCAATTACTGCTCTGTTTCAATTACACACCATGTGTAGAATAACACAGTCTTAATAGCTGCCTTGTTAATTGATTTGAACAGTGGATGGAACGGACCACAGGTCTATCGGGAAGCTCCTGCGGCAGAGGAGCCCTGATGACTGGCAGGTGGAAAACACAGCAAGAAAGACAGTTTGAGGTTGAAGGCTATATCTCTGAGCCCTGGCCTTTTGGTGCTGGCTGATTAGCGGTTTCATAGCCGAGGGTATTAATGGCCTATTTGAGGTCAGGGACGGGTCAGAGACAGGCGCTGTTTGATTTTACCCTTCAATCTGCTTTGCTGTTATCATATCCAACCATACCCGGAAAGAGACAGAAAATGAAAATTCTGTGATCATATGCTCAAACCTCATGTTGTTCTGAACCTGTTTGGCTTTTATTATCCATGGAACATGAGAGTAATTTTACAAAATCTTCAAGCTGCTATTTTCCATACAATGAAAAGGACCAAGCTCATAAAAAGGACACTAAATACTATACCAAAAGTAGCTGCTACTTGTATATTCCAAGTATCCGGAAGATATGCTGTGTGTTAGACTTGCAAGGAACATACCAAAATTTTAAGTTAAAATCATGAAATCCACCGTAAGTCAAATCTCATTCGCATTTCTGCAAAATGAAACCAGTCGAAACCTAACATGTCTTGACCAGGTCTTGTTTAAGTTTAAATGAAGCAAAAACAAAAGTTTAAATGTACATAATTTGACAAGTCATCTTAAAAACATTTCCACCTGTAAACATGTACAAACAATTATAAAAATGAGTGCATATATAATGCAACAATACAACATATTCTGTAAATGTCCTTTTTTTGCGCAAAGCATACGCAAATGTAAATGCTTCTAGATATGCAAACTTGTTTTTGTGTGTTTCTTCATTACAAAATGTGTCAAATCACAATTTGTAAGTGAACACGTTGCATTGTCAGCATTGTTGCAAGAAGCCAATATTAAGTAAGTAATTAAGTACTAGAAGCACAACAGTATAATGATAATATTACTATTTAATAACTTTTTGACATTTTTTTTTTTTTTTATGTTTAGCTGTACGTACTTTGTTAAGACATTTTAAAACAGCACTCGTCACGACACACTAAAAGAACAGCAAGAAATAATACAGCGGATAAATAATAGATAGTTCTGTGAACGTCCCTTTTTATGCAAATTTAGTTGCTTATAGCTATGCCAGTTTGATTTAATGTGATTCTGCATTGCGAAATGTTTTAGAACACAATTCGTAAGTCAACACAAGTGCACGTCATATGTTCAACATTGTGGCAAAAAGTCAATATTAACATAAACAATCTTCCGTTATGTCAGTTTTCTCTTTCAGGTGGAGTATTAGCATAACTGTACAGTAGTTTCACAAGAACTTGCATGTTAGTTGAAGTTGTTATGTTTAATTCCCGATACCTGAATCTGAATAGCTAATACATTTGGTTTAATGTCAGAGGCATTTAAAAGTAACTCTATTGCCCCCTAGAGTATGGAGGTTATGTTCTAGATTTTTCTGGATTAGTTGTACGATTAATAAAACAAATAATGTAAATTGAAACAGAATGTTACGTTTTGGATAAACTACATAATAATAAAAAATAATAAAAAAACATAAAGATTTGATTTTGAATAGAATGTTTTCTTAATTTTTAAAACAAATCTGACTTAACCGTCCTTGCACTGCAAACTACAAACTCTGACAGCACTTTGAATTTTCCATATTTGCTTTTCAAGGACGTGCCTGAGAGAAAATGAAGTCATTCATACCACAACAAAGCCCTCACTGCATTCTATCTCAATGATGAGAGGTGTAACGTCCCCAGGCATGAAATAATCTCTTGCTTTCCCATCATGCCCAGAGGTGCTGGGTGTTAATTACGGGCCACACTGATTTAAGATGTCAGTTTTACAGTCGGAGACACCAGCTGGCTCGCAGCTTTTCTCCACTTCCCGATTATCTTGCTTCCTTTCTCACAGACATACACTTAAACGCCAACTACGTAATCCTTGTTTACTCTCAAGCTAAACTATTGGATAATTCAGCAATGGCAAGGCCAAGTTTTGGGCCGGATGTTCTAGGCAGGAGACTGCCAATGTTGCCCCTGTACGCATACTTTCATGCCCCTGGTGGACAAAGTGCTAAGGCATGACTTTTCCTATGGCATGTAATGAGTCCATTTTTTTTTTTTTTTTTTGCTTGAGAAATTAAGTAGTCATCAAGTGCTGTGTGGTGTGAACCACATATCTTCTTTGTCTCAAATTACAGCCCGAGGGGTTTATTTAAACAAACAGTCTCGTAATAATAATGCTTTTTCTATAATGATGTTGTTGTTAGTCGGCCCCTCTGCATGCAGCCTTGCATATTTAAATTCAAGAAAGCGTTGGAATGTAGTGAAATCGCTTTCATGCAGGTTTTGTTTTCCATTGTGAAACTCACTTTAATAGTCACCTCAGTACACTGCAGGTGTTCGATTATTACACCTTTTTATGGACTCAAATACTAATAAAAGTAGTATTTACCTTTTTGTCTTGAGGCTAGTAGTAAAAAGCAAAAGCAACATAAAAAAAAAATACATAAATATGTTTGTTTTTGGAGGGGTTTGTTGTATTATATAGTACATGTGTTCCAGATAAATTTGCTATATTATAGTTTTTATATGATTTTTAATATTGTTTTAATATTAAATTTGATGTTTTTATTTAGATTTTGTTTCCTGATTTCACTTTAATTGTGGTTTAAGTTTGAATAATTTTGTATGTTTATATAATTTTTGATTAATTTCTATGTCTGTATAGTTTTCATTCATTTTAATTTATTAGATTTAGTTTGTTTTTATTTTGTAATAGTTGAAGTTAAACTAAATATGAGAAATGTTACCTTGACAAATAGTTGACAATTTTCTTTTTTATAATTTATTTTATTTTAATTAACAATTATTTTATTTAAAGATTTTTTATTTTTGTTTTTATTTAAGGCTTTAACTCTGACATTTTTAACTTATTATAATATGAAGTTTAACTATTTAGACTATAACAAATTACATCAAAATATTCTGTGGGGTTTAACCTAAATTGGTTTGAAAAGCTAGAATAAGGACTTTTATAAAGAACAGATTATGCCTTTAGAATGTGATTGTCCATTTTGATTAACATTTTTCAAGTTACATGTCATTAAATCAGAAAGTTACATGTCCTTAGAAGGCGCTCACACTTACAGTAATATGTCATGCCAAAGCATTCTGAAGTCATTCAATTGAAATGAGAGTTTTAAGCAGAAGAAAAAGAGACTACTGGTGATGTTGTTGAGCCCAAACATTTCTACCAGCTGCCCTATTTAGTTTGATAAGGTGATTTTTAAACTTGGACATTGCAAGTCTCGTGTTTGAGGTTGTGAAATTACAAAGTACTTTTTGGTAAGGTAATCACGTTATGTAATTATAACATGATTTCTTTGTTTAATTATGAGTTGTCCATTATATAAAATCATGGTAACAGCGTTGACATGCTTTCAATATCCTGCTGACATTTGCTTTTCTTTGAAGATTTGAAAGCAAAAGGATATAATCTGTTGTTTTTGTGTATTCTTTTTTTAAATTCATGAAGATATAAAAAATATGGTAACAGGGTTGATGCATTATCAAACATAACAAAAGATAACACAAGGCATTTGCTTTTCCATTAAAACAGAAATATATCATTTACTATTTTATTTAATTTGTTCATTTATGGATTACTTAAAAATAGAAACAGGGTTGAAGCATAAACAAACATAAAAATAACTTAATTTTCCTTGAAGAGGAATTAGAATCGTAATTTTTTATTACGATTAATGTTGTTCATTTACAGAATACTTTCAAATATGGTAACAGAGTTGAAGCATAACCAAACATAACAAAACATAAGAAACATTAAGACATCTGCTTTCCCTTGAGAACATGAAAGTGTAAAGACATAAATTATTTGAATTATATTGTTCATTTATGGAATATTTATGAATGTGATAACAGGGTAGAAGCATAAACAAATCAAACTAACACAACAAAACATAAGATAATGTGAAACATTTGTGTTTCCTTAAAGATTAGAAAGCTTAAAGATGTTCTTTTTTGTGATCTAATTGTGTTGATTATTTATAGAATACTTTAAACTATGGCAACAGAGTTAAAGCATAATTTGATCTTATATTTTGTTATGATTAAGACATTTGTTTTATCTTGAGTACATGACAGCATTAAGACATCATTTATTTAATTGATATTGTTCATTTATGGGATATTTAAGAATGTGATAACAGGGTTGAATCTGAATATTAAGATTGAAACCATAAACAATTTCTTGGTTTTTTTTTATTTTCTTTATGGAAAACTTCAAAGTATGGCTGTAACAGGGTTGAAGCATTATTTGGGGACACATTAAAGACTTCATATTATATTATATTCTAGTTTTACACTCTCTCTCTTTTCTTCAAGCTAAATGGGTAGTAAAACTGTAAAAGTTGCCATTAGCTATATTGCTAAAGTAAATTCTTACAACCACAAACGACACAAATTGCACCGTTTTTATAGAAGGACCCCCATGGTTTCCTCCTGGCCTGATTACCTGGTTTCTCACTTCCTAATAGACCTGAGAGATTTTTACCTTTAATACGAAAGGTGTGCCAAGCAACCGTCAGTGAACGAGGGAGCAAAAGCCTGCAGGAGTCCAATTAACAAATGAGGGTACAACCGTCGGGAACGCGCAGACAGTCTGGCCTTTTCAATGAACCCGTTTAGTTTTCCGAGCTTCCGTTCAACAGTCCGCAGGTCTTGTTCTTTTACATGTAATTCAAACTAGCCTTTTGCCTTTCTCCACCCCTCCTCCTGAAGCAGAAAGCCGCTGAGTGGAAATGTCAGGTAATTGATTTACGGTCATCGTGTTTTTTGTTAAACACAATATCGTCTTCCAGGATGAAGGAGGAGAGTCTGAAAAAAAAAAAGAGAGAGACTGGGGGGAAATAAAATAGCCTTTTTCTCCTCACTCGAAGCCCCATGGGCGTTGCTTGATATATGGAAGTGTTTAGTGCTGATCAGGATGTTTTTTCTTGTTGTTGTTGTTGTTGTGTTTTGGGTGGCGGGGAGGAGGGAAGTATAATGTTAATCAGCCCCAAAGCTGGATTTGCGAGAATTTCTAAACCAGGCTGCAAATTCAATATGCTGGCAGGTTGTGTAAATTACAACGAGGAGCAGGATTTATTACTTATTTATTTATTCATGATGTCCTCTTAAAATGGCTGTGAGGATAAAAGTTAGTCTGGTGCATGCTTCGTGTTAAAACTTCCATTGCGAGGCCCGGGTGGCGTGTGATATTTATGTCCTTGAGATGCTTCTGGAATATCTCTGCCGGTATCTGGGAAGTTTGGCCTCCTCATCAGATTTTAAATGAGTCCATGAGTACAGTGCTTACATAATCAAGAATTTCGAAAATAACAGATTTAAGGGGCCGTTCACACAGGACGTTACCTTGCATTTGAAATCAGCAAGATGCAACAGCATGAGGCTAACCACAGGGGCCTTGGTGTGTTTCTAAAAGTTCAGTGAAATGTTCATCAAAGAAAAAAAAATGACATAGCAAAGAATAATATAATATAATATAATATAATATAATATAATATAATATAATATAATATAATATAAACATTTATTATTATTATTATTATTATTATTATGTTGTTGTTGTTGTTTTTCTATTTGCATGTATATATTTTACTTAAATGTATATTTTATATAATTTCATAAATCATTAAATTTATTTAAAATGTGTAGATTTTCATGATATAGCAATAGTTATGTTATATTATGTTATATTCTGACAAACAATGAGACAAATAATTGAGACAAATAATTAAATATAGATTTAAATAACTTAATAAATATTTATATTTAACTATATTTAATTAATTCACATATTTGCATGATAAAGCAATAAGTTTGGGGGAGGGGGGTTAATAAAAGAAAACATCAAAACACTCCTGACAAAAATCTGTTTATTGTATTTTGCTATTTTACACTGAGAAAAATTCTTGTTTTTATTTTCATCGATTTCTTTCATTAAATGTAAATGTAAATCAATGACAAATGACAAATGATATATAAAATACCATTAATTTAAATATAAAGACAAATAGTTATAATTGACAAATATCTACAATATTTAATTAAATGTAAACTCAAATATAATTTATATAAAAATTGAGTTCCAGGATAACAGTGTAACTGTGCATACAGATATATAACAGTGCATATGTTCATTGTAGTGTGCTTTGTTGCCTAAAATAGCACACATAGTATACTCTACACATTGCATACTGCAGGAATAGGAGCAGTATTAGTATTGTGAACACATCAAGATGCATAATGGGATAACTGCAGTTTGGATTGAGTGTAGATGTCTGCTGTTGGGCGCTTCGGGATGCTGATCTCACACCAATTGGTTGTGACAGAACATGGCTGCGAACGACTGCAGCCCAGGCCAGAGGAGTAAACTAGCCTGGCAGCATCTGAAGATCCTCTTGTCACAGCCGGAGAAGAGTGGCCTGCGCCGCCAAGCAGGGTAAAGCCATGGGCAGCTGTTGCTCAACACGCCATTTCAGCTGCTCCAGTGAGTTTGGCCATATGTGCCATACAACCACAGGCCTTCATAGACCAAAACAGAGAACTCACACAAGCATGTACACATATCATTGTGAAGACGTACAAAAAATGTATGCCCCCCTCACAGCCCCACCTACATGTGCCCCATCAATCATTCACAAAATCCCCACAATGAACATCATGTGTCCAGAGTGACAGGTTGGAAAAAGGACAGTCTGCTCAATCCCCAGTTGTCTTAATCTTCTTTCTTTTACTCACTTTACTCTCCATGCCACTTTGGTTGCCGTAGGTTGCCTGTGGGGTCTCTCTTTCTGAGTAGAAATTCACTCAGACTGTGAACATACTAGAGAAACAGTGACTGGTCGCCATGGATATTCAAAGAGTTGCACTTCTGACCGTGCGTTTGCTGAAAGCTCCCCCGCAACAAAATGCGTCCTTAGGGTTCTTCTCCCAGGAAGCCTTCTTTCAATTTTTGGGCTTTTGCCACTGTTGATAACAGGATAGCGGAGAGGTGACAAAACAATAGAGATCAGGACCTGACACAAACAGAAGTTACCCATCAGGCACACAACGTCACAAGACGTTAATATTTGGTTTAATTTCGGTTGCGACGCTGGGTGACTAAAATTCAATGTCAATTCAACGTTTAATGTCAATATTAATTTGATGTCCAATACCGACATCAGCTGATGTTGATATTTGTTGTTTTTAGGTTGTGTAACAAAAATCCATTGCTAAGTCAACATCAAATTGGTTTCAAATACTAATGTCTATATGATTTTCATTCTCAACCAAAATGTAACGTCAACTTGATGTTAAATTGACATCCTGTGCCTGCTGGGAAGGTCCAGACATTTATTTTGGATTACGTTCAGGCGGCAAGGAAGTCGACCGGAAGTTGAAGTCGGCCGCGAGCTGCCATCTTGTAGCAGAACTTCACTTGCTTTAGCATCCCATTGACTTTGCATTCATTTTGGCATCACTTTGACAGCGAATAACTTTTCATCTGAGGCGTTTAAAGACTCCATTTGTCCATTATTTATTTCTAAAGATACACGACAATGTATAAAGGGCTCCATTACCGTCTATGTTACATTATGGCCCCGTAGAAACAGTTTTTGTAAAAAAAAGGCTAACGATTGCGTCATAACCACTCGACTCTCTGTCGCATTACCGTACAGACAGGAGGAGAAGCTTGCAGGCAATTAACTTAATATGGCGTACTGGCGTTACATTTTAAAATACTATACAAAATAATTAATCAGAATACTTACTCCTGCTCACTCACGCCAAAGAACTCCCCGCTCAAGCTCGCCATCTCTGCAAGATTAACGATGGCAGTTTTCACGCACAGCTACTAGAAGATTTACATCTGTCAGACAGGTTGCTGACGTCATCAAGCTAAGTTTGAGTCTGCGCGTCAGAAACGGAAGTGCTAAAAATCGCTAAAAATGGGCTTCACTTGTCTCAATTGAGTTCCAATGGGGTCGCTGTGTCCATTTCTTTTACTGTCTATGATTATGTCACCAATTTTTCATACTTATCAACCTCTTCTCTTTTTATCTGGATTGTAACATCTAGTCTACTTTAATTTGTAGACATACAGATTTTTGAAACCATGTGTACTTTGCTTGTTGAGGACGCACATTTTTTGTGCTACTTAATTTGTCCAGAAGGTGGCAACACTGCTTTTGTTTTACCGTTGTAAAAGAAAAAAAAATGAAGACGGAACAACAAAAAAGACTACTAGAGACACAAGAACTATAAATGACTGTTGTTGTGTGAAGGGGTTAAAAATATCTGCAGATTTAAAAACAAGGATATACCATTTTTTATCATGTATTACTTCTAGTGAGAAATGGTGCATAAACTTTCTAGTGCATTGTTTCTAGTGTTGATAACCTGTGTTTAACACCACATGCTATCAAATGGAGTTTGTAGCTTGTAGTACACGTGTTAAGGGTTTGCATCAAAACTTTGGTATGGTTTGGACTTTAGGTAATAGTGTTGCTAATGCATAGCCACTTTTAAATATTTAGCTGCACAGCTATTTTACTGATTTAGCGGGGTTATTAATTAAAAATAAATTTAAAATCAATTTTAAAGCTTTATAATTTTAACTCAAAGTATGTAGCTAGCTATTAATTCATTTTCGGTGTAGCTTGTAGTTAACTACTGTCTCTGAATGGTACTGTAGCTTTAGCTTAGCTGATTTGTCTATAGAGTATTTTGTACCATTTAGCACCCTCTAAAGAATTACACTGCTATTTGGCATTGATACATTTGTACTGTGAAAAAGCTGAGTACTTTTTTGAAACTCAAAACACTGCTGAACAAAGATGATTCTTTAAAGTTTTGGCGTGTTGAGCATCTATGTTCACACACGCTATTAAATAGAGTATTCTTTGAGAGGTTATGCTTTCAGCTGAGAGTAACGCTATAGTTCAACTCAAAAACTTAGATATACTTTGTACTTAAGGCCACAGTGTTGCTAAATGTGGATTTTTTTTTTTTCAGTAGTGCCAGTGTAGCTACTTTTTAGATGTTAGAATTAGCATTATCAAAGCTATTTTATTGATTTTTCAGGGTAGCATTTTGAAATATTTAAATGTTTTCTTTTTTCAAAATGAGGAATTAGAATTATGTAGCAAGCTATTTTTTCAGTGTAGCTTAGCGCAGCTAGCTACTTTGTCTGAAGGGTAGGTTTTAGTTTAGCTAATTATTCTATAGAGTAGCTTGCATAGTTTAGCACTTGTTACACTGTCATTTCACAAATTAAATGAATTCATAATGTATACAAATGAGAGTTTCTGTTTTTCATTAGATATCACTGTAACTATAAATATGGTTTTGTGTTTCATGTTTGGCTTAAGGTGGTGGATAGTTTTTACCTGGTTTCTAGCTAGCAAAAGTAATTTTGGTTCAGATGGGTGGGCTATATTCAGGTGAACCTGGTTTCAATCAGATAGGTCATATTCACTTTATTTTATAACCTGTAAATAATGTATTGTCTGTGAATGTCTGACACTGATTCATTAGCCGCTATGAGTAAACAACTAGAGGAATAACAAAGTGCATTGAACTGTAAAACAGTTTTCGCTAAAACCAGTGTGCTTATAGATTAAAGTAATATGATAAGCAACAGCAGTTCACAATATCAAGCAGCATAACGGACTGTACAAAAGGCTACGTTAGTGGATTGGTCAAGGTGGGAAGGGCTAGTAGCAATCAAAAACTGGAACACTGACCTTGTTTTTCCAGCAGGGATTGTATCTGAAATACAACAACCTTATAATCAGCAATCACAACTCAAACGTTCATGTAAGGAATGTTTATGTGTGTGCATTGTTCTACTCAAAGCAATCATGTCAAGTACCAAATGTTTTATTTGGAGCCTTACAGGCATTTTTCAAATGAGCACTCAATGTTGTCTTTCCACCAGACTGAAGCAGCTCGCACAAAGAGGATGGCTGCAAATCGCCAAACAGGCCGAGTCTTTGGGCTGGCACTCTTGTCTGCAGATGTTTGCTTGACTTACTCAAGAACCAGGGGTCTTTTAAGGTTACTGGAGCGATATTGTATTTGCTTTTCTCCTGCCGTGCGGCTCTCCTTGGGGACTGCTAATAAGCAGAGAAAGCATTTCTACCTCAGCTAGAAAAGAGCATTTTGATGTTAACTTTTCATCGTTGCCCCGAGCTCCGAGTGCATGTCACATTTAGCTTGTTTGTGTGTCTTTCAGCTTCTACTTCTCTCTCTTCCAGTCGTAAACCGTCTTTTGGTGGTGATCTGGGTGTCAGGTCATTATGAAGTAGTGATTTCTCTATCCTGAAGATGATGTAGACACAAATGCAAGGAAGATGAAGGGCCGAGCATCTGTGCTCCATTTCTCTTCATCGGAGGACATCTCAATGACGTACGACTAGGGGGATGAGGGATATGGAGGGAGGGGAGAGAGATTGAGGTGAGCTTTGAGACGAGGAATGACAAGGCAGATGACAGGTGAGCAGTGGAGAACAAAACATTCAATTTTTCAATGCCAGTGCGTCCTTATATCTCTGCAGGGCTGGTTGTATCACCGTGTGGAGATGTATTTTTTTTGCTAAGTCTTTTTAAACAATACCTTCCCAGAAGATAGCTCATAATACGGAGCCAAAACTGCGAAAAGCCATGATTCGATGAATTATTAAGCAATTATTGTTTGCTAATGAGGGAATTTAGCTACTAATTGGATGTTTTTCCCTCTATTCTTTGTACCAAATAACTGCAAGGTTAGCAATTATTTCTGCATTGTGTCAGCTATCACGGAAAGCATGGAAAACACAACAGACCGGTCAGGACTCATTACCATCTGGTCTGGGAACGCCACCAAAACGGCAGTAGTTAACCATTTTTCATATCATTTTGTGACAAAGCACTACCATCCATCATTGTGATTTCAACCACATTAATTAATATTTCCGAATAGCTACACGCACGCACAAATTATACGCGTCATGAGAAGTATCAAGGCTTTTTGTCTAGAAGGTGAACACTAAGGAGATTTAGTTCTGAGGGCTTATAGGCGGCACACGTCATTCTAAAATATAACCATGTTTTTGATACTGTACCTTTGAGACTTCTTTATGTAAATTACCTCTGTTTTGATTGGCTGAAAATTCTTTGCTTAGTGGTTCCTATGGCATTACGAGTAGTTAAGTGGTGTTTTCTGAGTATTTTCTGGTTTCGAGTTGATATGGCATTACTAAGTCATTGCTCTTAGTGGTTGTTATGGATTTCCTGGTGATTAGAGTAGTTGCTGGGGCATTACCTTTAATAATATTAAAGGTGCAGTATGTAATATTGACAGCCAGTAGATGAAACAGGACACTCAACACTCACATGGGTTGCCAGATTAAAGACACACAACAGAAACAAGCGCATTCTGCATTTTAATGTGCCTCTCAGGTGTTGAAATACTATTGGGTAAATTGACAGTGGGCGGAGTCACAAAGACCAAATCAAAAACCGATATTCCGACACAGAACTCATGTTTTGTAGTAGAATAACTTGCTGTAGTATTATTAATATTATTATTATTGTTTTTTTTTTTTTTTGAAGAAACAAGTATGTGAACTTAGCACATTTCCTAAATATCTGCAAACAAATTATTATATATATATTTTTTTGCTTTTGTACAGTCAAAAATTACATTCAGCATCTTTTAAGTATATTATTTTCTCAGTGAAATGACCCCTTTAAGGTCATCTGTAAAAGAGATACTAAACCAAGCAAGAATAGGTGAAAGGTCACAGCCTTTTGTTGTTTTTAGGACAGGTGGTTCCTCTCCAACCCAGCAGGAGTCCTCCAAACTGCCTTACACAGCGTGAGAGATGTAGCCTTTTATTAAACCTGACAGAATTTATTGCCAAGTCGAGAAGAGTGTGTGTTAACTGCATGGAAAAAGAGGAGGGTGGTGAGAAACAAATAGAAAGAGAGAGTGAGAGATAGAAAGAGAGAATCATCTCCTTCTGACAACACAGCTGGATTGGCTTTGTTCATGCTAAAATGGAGCAACGAAAAACTGGAGCTGTCTGCCTGCCGCTGACACGAAAGTGAAAACAGAGGCTGTGATTCCACCCGAACAGGAAGGACAAAAAAGATGCCATAAAATAAATAGGGAAAGCGGAAAATAAGAGCGCAAATGAGAAAAAGCCCTTGATGAATCATTTATGTTTTGTTGGATGGTCTCTTTGCTCTCCCTGTGACATGGAGGGGGATGGTTATGGATGATTAGCGTTTTATTTTCTGACTTTGTACCGCCCCGGGAAGCAGCACAGAGCTGATTGTGAGGTGACGTGTGGTTCATGCGAGGGCAGGTAGGAACACAGCTGTGCAATTCAGAGGCCTAAACTGACAGCTGAGGAAAGCAAAGGAAACCAAGGGGGGATTTCCACACACAATTCAGAATTTGCCCTTTTAGACGTATCCAGGACTTGATTTTCCTTTCATATCATGTTCGCTCTTATCACAGCAAACTCAAAACAGATCTCGGGTTCACAAGGGCACCAAACCCAAGTAAGCTGGCCACCCAGGAAAAACTTTTCGATATCATAGATGCCAGTCCAAACAGCAGCCAGTAAAATGATTCTGCCTTGTGGTGCGTTCATATCAACAGTGATTAAAATCTATGTAGGCTCCAAAAATATACCTGTACATAAAATTCACTGCAGTTTCCAGCCAAAATGAGCAATACAGGTCAGTGAAACACCAACAACTTTTAGTCATTTCCACACAAATTAAAATTACAAGAGCAAATTATCAGTTAATAAAGACTTTTCCTTATACAACACTATTTTATATGACTTCAAAATGCTTTTAACATAGTGAATGATTTGTAAAATAACACATTTTGATATTTGCATCACATAACCAGCTCCATAAGTATGGCTTTTGTAATGTAGTAAACTTGCTCGGTAGCACGCCCGGTACAGCGTCGCATTTGCAATTTGGAGCACTTGGGTACGAGTCCCATAAAGCACGAGCCACGATAAAAGAGTTCAAATGCATTTTAAGCTCACATTTGCTTTGGTTAACACTATTGGTTTGACTTGTGGTCTGGTTTAGTTTTTTATGGTGCATTACATTTTTAAACTTTAGACACTCGCTGAACATTTCTATGTGAACTGAGACGATATATTTAATAAATACAAATAAATAAACAGATTCATGTTTATCTGTTTTGGATAAAACCGAACATGCTTTTACTTGACATTTCACTTTGAAAGTGTCACAAAACATACACGAATGAGCCAACGTCACTACAGGCACTTTTTTTCAATGAGCCTGAGTTGATTAAATTGCTTGAGGCCAGTAAGTCACTGATTCTTTGACATCAAAAGCAGCAGACAGGGGAAAAGTCAATTTCACACTTTCAGGAGCTTTCCAAAAGAAATCTGGCACTGGCAATGCGTCTTCTGTAATATAATGGAATATTTGCCATTTATATGGCAGACAACTCCACAGATTCCATTTGGGCCTGGTTGGATATCTCATTATGTCCAAAATATAGAGCAGCATACTGTATATCCTGCATGAAGAAGGCCCACCCATAATGTTATGCTGCAAACTTATACTTTGACACAATCTGCCATCTTGGATAAGTAGAAAATAGTTAAATGTTGTTCAAATAGAATCTACAGTAGTTGCTAGCTTAACAACATGCTAATGCCAGACATTGCCTGCTGCCCATGTAGGGTATTTCAGATCTGTCTTGTAAAGAGTTTCTATTTCGGTTAGGCTCAAACCACTTCTGTGTGAACCGACAGAAAGCATTCATGCATTCTTATTGGCCGATGACACCATTTCAGAGGAAATGGTAGAGCACAAAATGAACGTAACAGCCCAGACAAAGTGTGTGGAACCAGACCCGGCTGACCATCTGAGGATCTGGGTCATGTCTGTGAAAGTCCACAGCTGCTCCCCTGGAGAATCCTATGGATGGGGATGTTCTGTCATATGTAAAATTCCAGTTTGTTGTGGAGAAACAGATCCTGTTTACCAACACTGTGAGTAGCCCTTAAAGTTGTCCTTAAAGCCCTTAATAAATCGTCCACCCAAACCTGGATAGTTATATATATATATAGATATATATATTTATATATATAGTTGATTAAAAATAGGTCATTTTGATTTGAAATCTGCACACTTTTCCCTTGTGTAAATGTTATGCTAAATAAATAGTGACATAATTTGTATTTTTGGCTGACCTATTCCTTTAATAGAGTTAAAAATAAATCAAATAACAAATAAATCAAATTGATAAATAACTACACATTTATAAATCAAGTAAGTATGAATAGTTGTTTGTGGATTTCTGGCGTCTGCTGAGTTCTTCTGAATATGAATGGGCTCACAGTCTCATTCCAGCACATCACGTGAACATCTCCTGAACAAATCAGGCACAAGAATCTCCATCACGACGGCTTCTGTGAAGACCCTATGAATAGTTTCCCATGTATTCTGGTCAGTTTGTTCAGAAGCCAGAAGCAGGAGTGATGTCACCTTCAAGCGGATGTGTATTACCTAGAAAGAGAGTCTGGGAGAGAGAAAGGGAAGCGCTCAGTTCAGTTCACAGGAGCGCAGTCTTTGTGCGGTTACCATGGAAATGCTCCTTTCCAACCAGAAGAGCTGAAAGTTTAATATGAATACATCAGTAATTTCCTGTCATTGCTGGTGGGCTAAAAATATTAAATTACTGGTTGCATTGTACGACAGTCTGTATTGTTTCCTGGTGATAAATACGTTACTTTTGGCCTCTTTGGCACCTGTAGGCCATGCAATTAGAGATTTGCAATAGTTCTAATTTCCTTTTTTTTTTACCCTTTACAACAGATCTATTTATGGGGTCTGATTGATTGATTGATTATAAACAAAATAAACTATACATATTTTATACAAATAATAATGTAAGTGATAAACGTTTGTCTCAATGTTCATTTATTTATTAGATGTTCTAATTGAAATACACTGACTATATTTATTTGTTTGCTATAATTTAATTTATTATTATAAAGAAAGAAAGAAGGAAAGAAAGAAAGTTATAAACCATGTACATAAATCATATAAAAACATAGTCAGTGTAGTGTTTGTTTAATTAATCTAACTACACTGATTTATTTTTTAACTATTATGTGTTTGTTTTGGACATTTATTTGTTTGCTTGTTTGTTTGTTCGCGACCATACATAATAAAATAATGCAAATAATAAAATAAATGTAGTCTGTGCAGTTTGTTTGATAAAACTCAAAGAACTCTAGGTTGATTTTAAGATCTACACAAAATCAAATCTGACTCCATCTACTTCCTTAAGGAATATTCCTAACTTGACTGTGTATGATTTATTGGTGCATGTGATTAAAAAAAAGGAAATAGATAAAAGGAGTCCCACTATAGTTCTCCTTGTTTTTTGAAAGTAAATTGGGTTGTGAATAGCGTTTCATGCTGACTTCAGAAAGATAGTTTGATAATGATCTAAAATTATAGTGTCGCTTCCCTTTTACACAATCAGCTCCTCTCCACACATCTCTTTAATTTTTGCCATGTGGGATGTCAATTAGTTCCAAGTGTGTGTTTTTCATTTTTTAAATAATTCACATTAATTCCACTCCAATACACCTCTCCCACAACTTCTAATGTGAAATAATGAGACGGTATCCAGGGATTAAATCGGTTTAATTGTGCGTTAGGCTTCATCCAGGTCCTCCAGTGGGATTGAATGAATAGGCTGTGATTGCAGTAAAGACCTCGGGGTTAAACATGTTTGGATGGAGGAGTCATGTTTTCCTGTATGGCTCTGCAGGATCACTGCTGCGTCACTGCTGACTCTGGCAAAATCGATGTGTTTTAGCTGAGTTTGTGGAGTGTGTAACGAGACGATTCGTTTTCCAACTCTCGACTGAATCACTCGATTGCCACAGGTCTTTCTAACGAATCAGTCTCGAACCATTTAAAAAGGCACTGGTCAGAATTACTATGGGTTTTATAATTGTGCCAATGCCAATGTGAATATATAGGTCATGATTTTTTTACAAATTTTTTGTTAAATATTTTTTGATGATAATAATAATAGTAATAATAATAATAATAATTTATTTTGTTACTTTTTAATAAATAGTATACTATGGCACAATTATTTATTAATATTAGTTATTTATTGTCTATTATTAACAATATTATTATTATTATTATTATTATTATTATTATTGATGTTGTTGTTGTTGTGTGTTTTTAAAATAAATCTGGTGTAGTAAATTATTTGTTTATGATGATTTAATAGTATGTACATACATAATGTAACTACAATGGCTAACATTTAATTATTAGAATTACTATGGATTATATATATATATTTTTTACAATATAATTCATAATTGCTAATTACTTTTACTTAATACTAATATTTATTGTAAGTAAATAGAAAATACACAAATAAATAAATAAATACATACACAAATAAATACATTTTATTACTATTATTAGTTTCAATTGATTTAATAGTGTGTACATTTATAATAATTTAACTACAATGACTAACTTTTAATTCTTAGAATTCCTGTGCATTTTTTCATACAGTTTGATTTATTATCACTAATTACTTTCACTTTTATAGTACTAATATTTATGATTATTATTATAAATAAATAATCCAACTACAGCAGCATTGATCTGACTTCATGTTTGATTTTATTTTTATTTTCATCATGTACATTTATATCTACATAATAAGCAGACACACTAAACTCAACTTTATTTTTATTCAGTAATATTATTTGTGATGTTTTGTCATGTATGATAGATAGAGACAGAATGATGACTGTATCACACACACTTTCATTCTCTCTTTCAAAGACGACTCACACATGCTTGCAAGTCACTAAAGATATCCAAGAGCGCACGAGTAGCTCTCACCATCGAGATCAAGACCTCCATGTGAAATCCACATCCAGTCAACTTCTGAACAAACCGTTCTCTTCTGTCTGTCCTGCGGATACAGAAGCGCAGCGCAACACAACACACAAGCCGTATTGAGCTCAGACTCTGTCTTTCATCTTTCCCGTGCAGAGCGCAAAAAGCAATGAAACCGATTGCTGGAGCACTCCTTTCCCCAATTAACCCAACTCTCGTCACTTGTTTGCATATAGCTTATATTTGCTCAGTGTGTCTTTGATGTCACTTCACTATTCAGAGCCACACGAGGTGAAGTCCCTGTCTTCAGGACCAAATTGATGTAGCAAGAAGAGAAAAGACAGAGTCCTATGGCTGTTTTCGACGGCTTCCGTTACCTGTCTGAACGTGTTGAGGATTGCAGAGAATGCTTTTTGAAGAGGCTTTTTGTTTTAGCACTTTTAAGAGACACGTTTGGCCCCCGTGATCCGCTTTGACTTTTATCTGAGCACTGAGGCCTAGCTGAGGTATCTAGACGTGGCTCGGAAAGTCTTTACCTGCCCATTAATCATCCTCTTGGGCTTTGAGGGGAGTTGGCAGGCCTGCTCGTGTTCGGAGACGCCGTAATTTCAGAAGATCCGGGTCTGTCTGTTCTCAAACCGTCCAGGTCTGGATCGTTCAGGACCCCTGTGAAATGTAAAGTGAGATTGAAGGTGGGATAAACGCTGTGGGAATGCCAAACACAACCACTAGATAGATGGGTCAGGGATGAATGAGAGCGTGTTTTTGGTTTAAAACACATGTACCAATTTCGTAGAAAGATATTTTTTTTATTTAATAGGTATTTATAGTTATATTTCCTGCATGTTAGTTGGACCACATTATTTATTTATTTATTTATGAGTCCATCCTACATGTCTAATTTTATGAGCAAACATTTATCTGTTTTGTACAAATGTATTTAGTTAAAATTACTTGGAAATAATTTAATGTTTTGCTGTAATATATGGCATTGTATGTAAACACTTATTGTATGTGAAAAGTAACACTTTAGAATAGGTAACACCTATTAGTTGCTTATTAGCATGCATATTACTATAATATTAGCCATGTGTTAGTGCTAATTAAGAATATATTAATGCCTTATTCTGCATGACCTTATCTCACCCAATACCCAAACCTAACAACTACCTTACTAACTATTAATAAGCAGCAAATTAAGAATTTATTGAGATAAATGTCATAGTTAATAGTTAACAAGTGTTACCTATTCTAAAGAGTTACCTTTACTTATTTTTATAAATATAATATTCAAAATAAATAAGCTGGTGTAGTTAGATTATGTGTTTATTACTGCTAAATATTACATTTATAAAAGATAAATATTTGTTTGCTTATTTGTTTTACCTACTTCTTTAGTAGATAGATAGATAGATAGATAGATAGATAGATAGATAGATAGATAGATAGACAATCAATAATTCCAAATAATTAAATATAGAGCAATCTGTCTTATTTATTTATTTACTTATTTAGTGAGTGGGTCAGTATATTTTAATACTTATGTAAAGTTTGCCCCTACAATGCTAAGCAGTGAGTGAATGTAAGCATGTCGCTGTTAGCCACTTCCTGAAAGTGAAGTGAAAGACGAATGACCTACGCTCACACTGTGGTTAAAAAAAAACCTTTAAAAAAAAGAACACGGAAGGATTTGCTTATCCTCCTGCTAGCAAAGGAGCATTCGACGTAGCCGCCAATATGCTAGCACTGAGGCGTTTGATAAGTGT